>NW_027669192.1:0-214057 GCF_964194185.1 Rhinolophus hipposideros | reverse complement strand
GTGAGATCATCATTCAGAATGAGTAAGATAGTATAATTTGGTTATGAAGGAAGTTGACTGAGAATAGTCTAACCTCAAACCAGTATGAAATTTTGAAATAAACTCAGTTGCAATAAAATATCATCGATACTGTAGTAGAGTCTTAGAATGTGGAAACTGAGTTACTCAGAATGAAGAACAAAGATAAAAGTACCAGGAGTCTCAAAAATGCATCCTTTATTGTCATCGACTTTGCCACACAACTTCTGCACTTGATTTTCTACTATTTCCTCAATGATTGTTTCATGCTTTTCTTCTGTAAAATGACTAAAAGTCACCTCTGAGTTGATAGTCTCTCACCTGTTCCCCATTTTAACTCTCCATAATTTCTTAAGAAGTTGTAGGGAGTTACAAGTAACTCATCTTGAGTTACTTAGGCCTCCGTCAGCTACAAATGTTTCATGGTAAATTGAATTGCTTTCAAAAGAAATGATTCCCAAAGTTAAGGAGAAATCACATCTCACACTGTGAATGTTTAGTGAGATGATCGCTACATGTTTTTCAACAACAAAAAAGTGTCTTAATTCGATATGCTATCTTGTAATCCTCTCTTACTTTCCACGATATACGAGAACATCCTAAACAGCAATAATAACAACAACAAATCTGCTGGAATTTCAGTGATACTGAGTTGGGTAGAACTACTTTCCTGTAGATACAATGCTCATTTGGTAAGATGAGGTGAGTGGATGGATGTAGTGTTTTTAAAACATGGCTACAAATTCTTGACATTTCTCCGTGAAATTCCCTCCCTTTTAACATGTGCTGGCTGTAGTAAGTAACTGGATTCTAGTGCATGGAATAGGGCAGAACTGCTGTGAGAGTGCTATGCCTGCGGCAGAAAATGTGACACAGCTTCCATCTGACTTTCTCTCGGGAAGGTCGCCCTGCGAAACCAGCCACCATGTTGTGCAGAATGAAGAAGCCCAGGACACACAGTGAGGCCTCCTACAGATGTTCGCGCTGAGACGGCCCAGCGGACGTCCCGGCCAAAACCCCGCTTCAACTGCTACACGTGTGTGTAACAGCCTTTAGATGATTCTCATTCGCAGCTTCATGGCAACGCAGCTGATGCCAAGTGGAAAAGAAATGAGCTGGTCTCACTGAGCTTCACTCAACTGCATCACTGGTGAACAAAACAGATGCTGTTTTGAGCCACTAGCTTTTGAGTTGGTTTCTTGAGCAGCAATGAACAACTGGCATTGATACTGATATTCAAAATGGTGTGAGGCCACAAAGAATAGCAATCTAAAACCTGTAGGAGTGCCTTTCCTCCAGGAGGTAGGTGGAACCCGAAAGGATGTGGAGAAGAGTGAGAATAACAACCACAAGGGCCTCCAAGAGACGGTTATTGGGGGCTTGCGGGCCCCTAAAGAGGCTGGCGTCAAGGACTTCTCAGCTAGTGAAGAAATTGAGTCTGAAATCTGGATGAAAGGGGACTCTTGCTGTGAAGTCACCAAGTAAAATCCATGAGATACATGAGCTAAGGAAAGACTGTGAACTGTAAAGGAACCAGGACTTATTGTGTTCAAATGGGTTTCCCATTTACAGCCTCTCCCACATGCCCTGTTGTCAAATCATGCTAAAATAAAGAAATGGCTTCTGAGTGGAGATCAAATTCGCTGTGCTCCCAGGAAGACTGATCTACGGATGAGGACAAGACTGTAAAGCCTTCCTCAAGACTTCGAAAGAGTTAAGGTGGGGCCTTAAATTCCTGGAAGGCTCTTCGGAGGAAAAGAATTTTAAAGGCATGGTCCTACAACAGCTACAGGAAGCCCAAGAGCTTATCTCAAAACGATTTATGATGGTGGCTTTTCTAATGGCACGAACCCCAATAAACTCTCACGCAACTCCAAGTTTTTAGGATAATCAAGTAGCCAAAAACCACCTTGTTACCTTGGACTAATAAAAACCAAGAGAGTGAAAAACAAAAGGAGGCCTGTGGGTGTTAGACATTTGGGTGGAGGAATGACGCTGAGGGAAGAGCTGCAAGCACAGGTCATTTCTTATGAAAAGGACAGAACAAAGAGCTCACAGGGGACAGCAAAGGGCCATGGAGCAGCATTGGCATGGTGTGGGGACAAAGCCCCAAAAAGCAGTTTCCAGGCTCTCGGCCTCACATAGAAAGGTGCTGGCTCGGGTAGTAAATGGCCATCAACTGTGATCAGATGGCCAGCAGCTGTGGCTAGTTGGCCGTCAGCTGTAACCCGTAAGCCATTGGCCACTAATATAACTGCTGTGGCTACGCTAGCAGAAAGAATGGGGGCTACCAAGAAGATGGCGGCTGGCAAGCGCGGACTGCTGTTAGGCAGATTATGTAGATCCTGCTTCCTGTGTCTCCAGCCCAGCCGCCAGCGAGAATATATTGGTTTGACTTCCGTATCTATGGCTCCATGGGTGTTCCTTTTTGGCCTTACCGTGTCCTGCGTTCTTATGGGGGGGAATGGGAGCTGAGACCCCGCCGTACGCCCCGCATGACAAATGGTGCAGCGAGCAGGGTCCCCCGCAGGACACCTGGTTAGGACTAAGTCCTAATCAAAGAACGGACAGCGCACATCAGGCTGTATTTCAGAATTGCCATGGACTAATGTGCCTTCCACTTTCCATTTCTGCAGGGGAAATTTCAGCAGTCGAGCAGAATGTTGGGTGTGTGGGTGGTAGATAACGTGTCTCTTCCTTTCTCATGTTTTCATATTGAAAGGTATTGTCCTTCAAGGGGCTTTATCCTAGAAACCAAAACCCAGGCCCTTCATCACCATTTGCACCAGACTAAAATGGTAAAATCTTAGACTCAAACCTGAGCCTGATGCCATAAAATTGAGACTTGTGGTGAGTATTGTATAGGGATGAGTGTATTTTCCATGTGGGAGGAATATAAAGAATTGTGGCCAGTGGATAGATCAAGCTGGTTTTTAAATGTGTCCGTAAATTTTGAAATATTCATTGCATAAAAACAGTAGAATATGGGTCAACATTAGTGACTTGCTCCTAATGAACAGAGTATGTTGAAAGAGATTCCGTGTGAATTCCAAGACTCCTTCACAAAGGGCAACACAGCTCCTGTTGGTTATGTCTCTGAGGATCTGAACCTGGGAATCCAGCCCCGTGTTGTGGGGAGGCTCGGGCCACAATGCGAGCCGGGTGTTCAGGTGTAGGTTTTCCTGCCGTCTGCTCCAGCTAGAGTGCCAACCAACAGTAGGCACCAACAACCGGACACGTTGCTGAACAAACTTTCAAATGATTCCAGCCTCCAGCCATCGAGCCGCCCCAATTGAAGCTGAGGGGAACGGAGACAAATGGCCCTGGCCACACTCTTCTTAAGTATGGATTTGTGAACCAAACAACTGTTGTTTATTTCAGCCACACCACTGGGGAATTAAGGAAAAAATAGACACACCTTCTGGATTAAAAAAAAAGAGATAATAAGAAACATAACTTATATAGTATAAATTACAGATATCTTCTTTTATTGCACTTTGCTGTATTGTGTTTTGCAACTATGTTTTACGAATTGAAAGCTTTTGACAATCATGCATTCACCAAGTGTATGAACAGCACTTTTCCGACCCAGTTGGAGTATGTTTGGCAGTTTTTAGCAATGAAGTACTTTTTGATTAAGGTATGTACACTGTTTGTTTACACATAATGTTACCACACACTTAATAGACTACAGACTAGTGTAAAATAAATTTATATGCACAATTCTTGTGATTCACTTTATTGGGTTACTAGCTGTATTGCTGTGGTTGGAACCAAATCTGCAACATATCCGAGGTATGCCTTTAGTCTCCTTTATAGTGGAATCTAAGTAATGTGGAGATTGACTTATTAATGACACACAATGCTAATGAGAAGAAGCAGTGAATACAACGAAGACACAAGAAGTATCTCAAGGGTTCCCTTCAACGACAGCTAGGCATATAGGCATCTTTAGAAGCTTCCCTCAACATTCGGGATAAGGAAGGCTGGCAAGGAGACATGTGATTTGTAGTATGATAGTTGTAAAACTAGAAATAGTCAGTTAATAACCAAAATCAAACCTTTTTCCTGATTTCCATTCCCTAAAACTCTAAAAGAGATAGGCAGCTTTCAATATTTATTCATCAATCTAGTACTCAATCTTCACCTCCTTTTCCTCGGTGAGGAAATAGAGAGCATTATGGAATCATTTTTAAATCAGTAGTAAAACAATCATAGTGTCCTCTGTCACTATTTAAATACAATTTCTCCTTTACCGTACTTCAAGCTTGTTTGTATGGGAAGGGAAGACCATGTCTTCTGTATCTTATACCGAAATGCTTCTCCATATCACACAAATAGGCTTTGACATTTTGTAATTCACATCACTAATCTATTATTTGTTTCTGATTGATCGATTTCTTCCTGAATTTTAACAGCTGTACTCTTGAAATGTTTTTTTTGGATGGGATGAAATATTTACTCCATTAATTATCTATGAAGCTAAAGGTACAACTACGCATCTCTATGTGTTTCTCCGAATGTAGGATCTATGCCAAGAACAAGATTGGCACCAGTGTTTTAGAAAAGAACCAGGTCAAACAGAATCTACTTTTCAATTGCAAGATGATGGATTAGAGAGCTTTCTAAAAAGGAGAGCAGACGGTCCAGGTTTCATCTTCTCCTTCCTAGACAGTGAAATCTACGCAAGATGCTATGGATTAGGAGATAGACAAAATGAAGAAAGTGGTCCACCAAGTATCAGATCCTATTACTGACATTTGATGGAAATGGGAGTGAAAGGGAGGCACTGGGTTAAAGATTAATGTTTTGAATGAAGAAAACAAAAGGAACGAGTCGACTTTGTAAGCCTAATATCCCATCATGTCATAAGGTCACCGACGCATAAGCAGGCCACAGGCTCCATCCAGAAGCAAAACATCTCCACAGAAGTGGAATTGAAGATACTCCACTGCACTGACATTTTATTATTCCATAAGATATCCAGTAATATGCAAGATGACTGGGAAAGAGTTCTCATAACATTTGATTTGGTAATGGCGTAAGGACAGATCTATAGATCAATGAATGAAAATTAAGGGTCCAGAAATTAACCTCATATGTAGAGTCGAGTGATTTTTGACAAGGGTGCCAAAAAATCCAATTGGATGTGAATAGTCTTTTGAACAAATGATACTGGATCAACTGGATATCCACATGCAAAAGAAAAAATTAGAGCTCTACATCATACCAGATATAAAAATTATCTCAAAATGTAAGAGCTAAAATTAGAAAAGCTTAGAAGAAAGCATAGGTATACGTCTTCATGAAAGAGTTCTAATTGTGTTTAAGAACAATAAATTAACTGGAGTGCATTAAAATAAAATAGTTCTGTGCTTTAAAGGACACCATTGAAAGACTAAAAAGGCAAGCTAATGAAAGGGAGAAATATTTGAAAATCTTATGTGATAAGAGAGTTTTATCCAGGATATATAAAGAACTCTTACAATTCAACAAGAAAGAGACAATCCAATTTTAAAAGGGCAAAGGAATTGAATAAACAGTTTTTCAAAGAAGATATACAAATGGATAATAAGCATGTGAAAAGATTGCTCAGCATCATTAGTGATCAGGAAAAACTACATCAAAACCACAATATGGAGCAGAGAGTTCACCAGTGGTTCCCTAGGGCTAGGAAGAGTGGGAAGGGCAGACTGGCACACGCTGAAGGCTAACAGTACACGGATACTTTCCAGGGTGATGAAAATGTTGTAAGACTGATTGCGATGATGACTGCATAAAGCTTTGAATACACTAAAAGCCACTGCACTGCATACTTTAAATGATGGAACTGCATGCTATGTTCATTACATCTCAATGCAGATTGGAGCCAGTGCTTTGGGGTCATGCAACGGTGTCCTTCTTGGCTTTAGATCACTAGCCAGGGTTGAGACAAAGGAGAGGTAACAGTATGCCCTTTTATAGAAAAATGATATAGAAAATAAGCTATCTTTTTCACTGCTTGAGTCTGTAAAATTAAGGGAGAAATCTATATTGTACTGCTTAAAGCATTGAGTGGTTTGTATTTCCCCAAATTAAGTGATTTCTGGGTCCCAAACGGATTACAAATTACCTTCTGTTTTAACCTAGTCATCTGAATAGCCATTTCAGATTGATTGGGTTCTAAATCTCCAAGGAAACTAACCTCTCCATTTTGACTGTCATGTAGCATCCTTGTATTCTGAAAGAGGGTCTTCAGTCTGCAGAATTGTAGAAAACGAGTAAGTCAAATTCTTTAAGAGTAAATGTTTAGTAATTATTTAAAGAGATGATATGTCTATCATACAAAATAAACAAATCTATAAATTATGATCCTCTCCTATTTGTTCCAGTATAATAGTTTGAAAGCAAACTAATTAAATTATAATCTTAGGTAAGTAACAAAACAATTGTGATACATATGATACAGACTTAATATTGTAACAATGTATGGTTCTTATAATTAAAGTATTATTAATATCTACTTGAGATTGTTAGTATCAAACATTAACCTATTATTAAATATCAGCTATAAACCAGAGATCAGTATCCAAGCTGAAGAAGGAAAGTATAATACATGTGGGTGTTTTGAAAAGACACAAAAATACCATTCGGTGCCTACTGACCACAGTCTACCAGAAGAAAAGAAAGTACGTACCAACAAGAGATCATTCAAAATAGAAAGAGAAACCGGAAAGAAAAATCTGAAGTCTGAGTGGAGGGGAAAGAAAAGGGGCAGGGCTTTAGAAGAAAGGAAATTGGAGAGATAATGTGTCACAGTCTCTTCGAGTCTGTTTTACGAAGAGATCTTTGCTAGCACAAAGTTAACAAAATGAGAAGAATACAAAACAATGCAGAGAAAGACAGTGACATGGGAGAAAAAACACTGAGGAGAATCAGAGAAAAAACTTCATTCAGTAAGCAGCAAGTAAACAGAAAGCAAGCCACGCGTGGGCTTCCCAGACGTTGGGAAAGATTCCATTATTATCTGAGTGAGATGATTACTCATCTCATTCTTCTTTACGTTATACATATGGTTTGGTATGTATGACATATTTTATAACTGAAAAAAAAGTAGAAAGAACATAGAAGCCAAATCAATAACAATTCTGATGTTGTTACACAATACCACAGATAGGTTTTTAGACATTAAACTGTTAGAATGCCAAAAGGAAGAACACTACTAAAAGAAGGAAAGATTACCAAAGAGAGCACAGACATCCTGCAGAAATAAAGATTCAAGGGAGACCAGGAAGAGTGCAATTGACAGTATATGCAAAAGACACGGTCATTATAGTTTTAGGAATCATTCAAGAGTAGGTATAATATTTTGGCATTCACACAAGTTTGTGCTGTGAGTTTCTGATGTAAATTCTTAAGTAGGATAACTTGGTTAATTATGAAAATTACAGGTATGAAATACATTTGTACTTAGGTTTTCATAAAGTAAGAATTATAATTAAATAGTAATTAATGGTTGACATGATCTGAAATATTAAAACCTTACCTGGTAACCTCTGTCTCTAATTCATCATTTTTCTTCTTTTGTTGATTCAAATTATATTGCAGAGATTCTAACTTCTCATAGTACTTTAATTGTTCCATTTCATCCTCAGACTTTGAAAAACATTTTTAAAGAAAGTTAATTTTAAAAATCTAGAGACTCACTCTTCTTTCTTTAAAATATGATTCCTCATGAGCTCACGAGTAATATGTGTACACAGGTGTATAAAATGTAGTTATAGACCTGAAGCCAATAAGGACAGAGTTCAAAAACAATGACATTTCTTAAAACAGCTGAAATGGATTTTACAGTGTCATCATTGGTTTCCTGGAATTTAAATTGCCAAACTTTCTTAAAAACAGAGGCTTTTACATGTAAAAATACTAAGTGTTAAAGAATAGATTTAAATAGTGGTTCTATTTACATTTTAGTTTCAAGAAATGCTCCCAGAGACATTTTCATCAACATTTCAAGATTTTACAGGGTTTATGGAATCACATTTTCATACGATAATCTTTGAAAACTTCCTGTGCAGTCCCCCTTACATTGTGATAATCTGACATGAGCATCAGATGAAGACTCTCATTCTCTGTAAGCGTTCTTCCATAGGTTTCAATTTCTCCTTTTCTAATAAATATTTTTCTCTTTAAAGTTTATCTTCTCTATATTATATAAAAACATAACTTTTTCTTGATTCCTGTAACTTTTTCTGTCATCCTGTTTTTCTCCTTAGACTCTAACCCTCTTTAATATGTGGTCTCATCCCCAGGTCCATATTTTCGCCACTTATTCTCTTCTTTTACATAAGAATCAGACTTTCTGTCCTTATAAGTGCACTAAAACATTTTTTCAGGGGCATCTCTTTCTTTAGTCCTTATCCTGCTTTACTTCTTAGCAGCAACTGATAAGGATGCCCACACCCTTTCTATGATCTTCTCAGCCCAACTCATTTCTAAACAGCAGCCCTGATGGTCAGTACTTGACCCTTTTCTATTCCTCTTTTTAAATGCTCTCAGTTCCTTACATCCCAGTGCTTCAAACCACATTCCCTCATCTACAGTTGCAGCCTTCACCCCTTTACTGAGATCTTCTGTACTTTCCTTTTTCCCCTGGAGCTCCTCATAGACAGTGTCCCTCAACCACACACTCATAAACCATGACTTGCTGTGGATCAGCTCATCTTGTACATTTTATGGGGATTCTTATCACTGTGACTGTGAGCATAGTGTTATTTTTGGATCTTGGCAGCTCCTCACCCTTAGGATGTTGACCAGCATACTTTGTCCTGTTTTTCTCTCAGAATGCATAAGTTTTTCATAAGCTTCACATTATCCACTATTCGCCTTTCCATTTTTGTTTGCTCTATTGAATAACTTCCTGTTCCTTGGGACCTGACCTGACCTATGGTAGTGTTCTGAAATTCCTTTCACAAGTACACTCCACTATCTTGTTTGAAGGCTTAAGTCAGTTGCAGCTATCCTTTCTTCCCAGTCCAGATGCTTCCTCTCAACATTGTGTGAATCAAATATCTTAACTCAGGTAATATCTCACGTGGGGGGAATCATGAGACGAGAGTCTTCTAGAGAAGTGAGGGCTATTGATTGAATTCATTGAAACCTGTCATTATAAATCTTATGATATACAGGGTAGACCTTATGGTGGCTGATAATTCTGTTGAGATCTAACTACTTCCCCTAGGAATCTATAGTCCTTCATTATTTTGGTATAAGCTTAATCAGTTTTAGGTGTGCTTACAAATTTTTCAATTTTTTGACATTCAATATTATTTTATATTAATTTATATAAAATGTTATTTTATAGTATTTCATATTAATTTCAGGTGTACAGCATAGTAATTAGAATTTACGTAATTTAAGAAGTGATCCCCCTGACTCATTTTGTACCCACTTGGCACTATAGTTAGTTATTGTCATAGTATTAACTATATTCCCTATGCTTTACATTACATCCCCGTGACTATTTAGTAACTACCAATTTGTACTTTTTAATCCCTTCACCTTTTTTACCCTGCTCCGAACTCCCCTCCCATCTAGTACTCACCTGACACCATGCATCGTGATTACAATATTATTGACTATATTCCTTATTCTATACCGTACATCCCCATGACCACTTTGTAAAAACCAATTTGTACTTCTTAGTCCCTCCCCTTTTCACTCATTTCCCAAACCCCCTTCCAGCTGGCAACCAACAAAATGTTCTTTGTATCTATGAGTTTGTTTTAGTTTGTTTCTTTTGTTCTTAAATTCCACGTATAAGCAAAATCACATTGCATATTTGTCTGTCTGACACACTTCACTCAGCACAGTTCCCTCCTAGTCCATCTATGCCGCAGCAGATGGCAAGAACCCATTTCCTTCCATGGAATATTCCCCGAGCAATATTCCATTGTAAACACATACCATCTCTCCTTTTCCATTTATCCATTGATAGACATCCAAGCATCATGCGCATGTTGGTCATTGTAAAGAATGCTACAGTGAACATATGGATGTACAAGTCACCTCGAATTGGCGTTTTTTGTTTTCTTTGGATAAATACTCTGAAATGGGATATCTGGGTCATTCTTTGACTCTTGTGATAGCCTTTGTTTAAAAGTCTATATGGTATGATATAAGTATTGCTCCCACAGCTCTTTAAAAATTATTTTATTTTCATGAAATATCTGTTTCCATCCCTTTATTTTCAGTCTCTGTGTCTTTTGATCTGAAGCGAGTTTCTTGTATGGAGCATATGTAAGGATCTTATTTTCTTATCCTTTGAGCCACCCCGTGTTTTGATTGGAGCATTTATTTATTTATTTATTTATTTAAATAGTTTTTATTTTATTTTATTTTTACATCCCTCACACCGTGAACCCCCCTCCCCCCATTGATTGGAGCATTTGATCCATTTACACATAAAGTAATTATTGATAGATATGTAGTTACCCGCATGTTATTAATGATATTTTTGCTCTTTCCTTTTTGTGTATTTTAAAGAAGTCCCCCTAATATTCCTTGTAATACTGGTTTGGTGCTGATGAATTCCTTTAGTTTTTGTTCTCCAGGAAGTTCTTTATCTGTCCTATGATACTAAATGATAGCTTTGCTGGGTAGAGAAATCTTAGCTGTAGGAGAGTCTTTCATCACTTTGAATGTTTCGTGCCCTCCCGTCTGGCCTGCAAAATTATTGTTGAGAAATCAGCTGATAGTCTTATGGGTGCTCCCTTTTAGGTTACTAACTGCTTTTTCCTTGTTGGGTGCCCTCTTATAGGTTACTAACTGTTTTTTTTTTTTTTTTGCTGTTTTTAAAATTCTTTATTTACTTATAAACTTTGGCATTTTAATTATGTTGTATCTTGGTATGGGCCTGTTTGGGCTCATCTTCTTTGAGACTCTGTGATTTCTCGGCTTATATGTCCATTTCCTTCACCAATTTAGGGAAGTTTTCAGTCATTATACCTTCAAGTACAGGTTGAATTCCTTCATATCTTTTTTCTTCTTGTAGTACCCCATATGATGAGAATGTTGGTATGCTTGACATTGTCCCCGAGGTCCCTTAAACGATCCTCATTTTTTGAATTATTTTTACTGTTCTGATTGGGTATTCTCTGCTACCATATCTTTTAAATCATTGATTCGATCCTCTATTTTATCTAATCAGCTTTTCATTCCCTCTAAGACATTTGCTTTTTCAGTTATTTTATTCTTTACTTATGACTGATTCATTTTTATGTTTTCTATTTTCATTTTTATGTTTCCTATATCTTAGTTGAAGTTCTCCTTGAGATCACTGAGCATCCTTATAACCAGTGTTTTGAACTCTGCATCTGATAGATTGCTTGTCTCTATCTTGCTCAATATTTTTCTGGAAGTTTGTTCTGTTCTTTTATTTGGCATGTTTCTTTGACTCCCCATGTTGGCTTCTTCCTTGTGATCGTTTCTGTGTATGAGGTAGGACGGCTGTGTCTCCCAGGACTATTTGAGTGGCCTTAGATAGTAGGTGTCCTGTGGGGCCCCGTGGCACAGTCTACTTGTTAACCAGAGCCGGGTGCTGCAGGTGTGCCCCTTGTGTGAGTTCTCTGTGCTCTCCTGTTGTAGTTCAGCCTCTGTTGCTCTTTGTATGTCAATGGGAGGTATTGATGCTCAGGCTGATTGGTTGTGTGGACTGACCATGACTACAGTGGAAGAGCTGTTTTGGCACGGGCTGCCTCTATAGAGCAGGATTTGCTTTAGCAGGGCACTGGTGTCTGCCCTGTGTGCACTTTGGTTGTGTCTTCCTTGGTGGCATCCAGGTGATGCTCCAGCTCTGTTCAAGGATGATCACCAGTTGTGTTAGCCCTAGGGACTCCTGTCAGTGGCCCAGCTACAGGCCAAGACCAGCCGCAGCCTGTGTCCTGTCTGGGGCCAACTATCTTGACCACAAAGCAGGACACAGATGGCTGCCACCTGCACTGGGTTCAGAGGTACCTCAAGAGTTCCAGTTGCGAACCACAGCCAGCTGCCACTAGTGCCATCTTGGGTCTGCACAGCAAGAAGTAAAGGACAGCTGAAGCCACATAACGCTTGTTTGAGTTTTGTGAACCGTTGAGAGATTTTAGGTAAGCCTGCAGCATGAGCCAAGACAGGATTTTTTTTTGGAAAAGGCACTGAAAGCAGCTTGGGTTGGCTCTCAAGTTGGGTGGGGCAGGTTCTCAGGGAATCACCAGGGTGGGGTGGACAGTGTTAGCCAGGTTGATGTAGACTCAAGAGATGGCGGCCATCTATGTCTCACACTGCGATGGGTGATGGAGCAGTACAGAAACAAAGGATTCTACAAGCACCTCTGTGTGGGAGAAAGCTCCCTTCCAGCCATCACCCTAAAACCAGAAAACTTAGTTCCTGCCCTTATATCCCTGACATCTTTTGAACTACTGCCCAGTGTTGGAGTTCGGGGCAAACGAATCTGTCAGTTAGTAAGCCCATTCCAAGCCCTATAAGAGAATCAACTGGGACTCTAGCCACGCTTCATCTCTCCCAGCCAGAATGACCAATGGTTTCCACAGCCAGAAGCTATAGGGACATCTCTCTCTAGCACTGGAATCCTGGGTTAGGATGCCTGGTGTGGAGCTGGGTCCCCTCGCACCCCAGGTGGACCTCCACAACCAAGATATCCCTCTAGACTTTTAACAGTCACACAGGGGTCTGGCGTCAGCTTGTTCTGTTTTTCTGCCCCTCCTACCAGTCTCGAGGTGACTTCTTCTGTATGTCCTTAGAAGTAGGACGACTTTGGTTGAGCTAGACTTCAGGTGATGCTCAGTGATGATTGTTCTGTAGTTTAGTTGTAATTTTGATGTGGTCGTGAGAGGAGGCAAGCATGGCATTTACTTACTCTGCCATCTTGACCACAAATCCCCAATTTTTCAATTTTTGATACCTTAATATAATAGATTTCTCTATAAAACTGTGATGTGACAACTCATGGAACTCACATTCATGTAAGACTCCTTATCAACACATTATCATGTCACTCCTATGAAAAGTATGCTAACATAATGTGACTTAATTGACAAGAAGTCTAGACAAAAATTTTTTTCAAAGTTTCTTTGGCCACAAGAAGGACCATCAGCACAATCTTCTGTTTCCCTTGATGGGCATGTCTGTTTAATGAAATTGCTTAGACCTGGCTACTGTGACTGAAAGACACCAGCTGGAAAGTACATCTACGTCAATGGTCCACCTCGGGTCACAATGCGATCTTATGATGGGAAATCCTAGGGAGCCTCTCCTACAGAGGACAGGAGGATGGCAGGGGAATGTTGTTCTGCTTAGGAAATAGTGATATGGTTTTCACTGTCCATCAGGAAATTGTCATCCTGGATGACACATCAATCTTTTCTGACATCAAACTGTTAAATCTTTATGCTTTATCCAGCAAGGCTATCATTTAAAGTTGATGGAGAGATAAAGAGCTTCCCAGAAAAGAACAAACTGAAAGAATTTATGACAACCAAGCCAGCATTGCAAGAAATACTAAAAGGACTTCTGTAAATAGAAGAAAGATGAAAACAATTTACTACAAATCTAAAAATGGCAATAACTATGTACCTATCAATAATCACTTTAAATGTAAATGGATTAAATGCTCCAATCAAGAGACATAGGGTGGCTGAGTGGATAAGGAAACAAGACCCTTGTATATGCTGTATACAAGAGACTCATTTCAGATCAAAAGACACACACAGGCTGAAAGTGAAGGGTTGGAGTAACATATTTCATGCAAATGGAAGCAAAAAAAAAGCTGGAGTTGCAATACTTATATCTGACAAAATAGACTTTAAAATGAAAAAAATATTAAAAGACAAAGATGGGCACTATATAATAATAAAGGGATCAATCCGACAAGAGGACATAACCCTAGTAAACATCTATGCACCTAACATAGGAGCACCTAAATATATAAAACAGGTACTGATGGACATAAAGACAGAGATCAACAGCAACACTATCATAGTAGGGGACTTCAACACACCTCTGACAACAAGGGACAGGTCCTCCAGACAGAAAATCAATATGGAAACAACAGCCTTAAATGATACTTTGGAGCAGTTGGACTTAATTGATATTTTCAGAGCATTTCACCCCAATGCTGCAGAATACACGTTCTTCTCAAGTGCTCATGGAACATTTTCTAAAATAGATCATATGTTAGGACACAAGACAAGCCTCGATAAATTTAAGAAAATTGAAATCATACCAATTGTCTTCTCTGACCACAGTGCTATGAAATTAGAAATGAACTACAGGGGAAAAAAACCAGGAAGATACACCAATTCATGGAGGCTGAATAACATGTTGCTAAATAATGAATGGGTCAAGCAGCAGATCAAAGAAGAAATCAAAAGATATCTTGAGACAAATGAGAATGAGAACACGACGACCCAAAATCTATGGGATGCTGCGAAAGCAGTCCTAAGAGGGAAGTTCATAGCACTGCAGGCCTACCTAAAGAAACAAGAAACATCACTAATTGACAGTTTATCTTCACACTTAAGGGATCTGGAAAAAGAACAGCAAAATAAACCCAAAGGGAGCACAAGGAAGGAGATAATAAGGATCAGAGCAGAAATAAATGAAATAGAAACCAGAAAAACAATACAAAAGATCAATGAATCCAAGAGTTGGTTCTTAGAGAAGATAAACAAAATTGACAAACCTTTAGCCAGACTCATTAAAAAAAGGAGAGAGAGGACCCAAATTAATAAAATCAGAAATGAAAGAGGAGAAGTGACAACAGACACCACAGAAATACAAAAAATTGTAAGAAATTACTATGAGCAACTATATGCCAACAAATTTGACAACCTTGAAGAAATGGACAATTTTCTAGAGGCACACAACCTTCCAAAGCTAACTCAAGAAGAAACAGAAAGCCTGAACAGTCTGATTACCACCAGGGAAATTGAATCAGTAATCAATAATCTCCCAACAAACAAAAGCCCTGGACCAGATGGTTTTACAGGTGAATTTTTCAAAACGTTCAAAAAAGAATTATCACCTATTCTCCTCAAGCTCTTCCAAAAAATCCAGAAGGAAGGAAGACTCCCAAACACTTTTTACGAAGCCACTATCACCCTGATCCCAAAAGCAGACAAAGACTCCACAAAGAAAGAAAACTACAGGCCGATATCTCTAATGAACATAGATGCAAAAATTCTCAACAAATTATTAGCAAACAGAATTCAGCAATACATTAAAAAGATCATACACCATGATCAAGTGGGATTCATCCCTGGTATGCAGGGGTGGTTCAACATCCGCAAATCAATTAATGTGATACACCACATTAACAAAATGAAAAATAAAAATCACATGATCATATCAATAGATGCAGAAAAAGCATTTGATAAAATACAGCAACCTTTTATGATAAAAACCCTTAAGAAAGTGGGAATAGAGGGATCATATCTTAACATAATAAAGGCCATATATGACAAACCCACAGCTAACATCATACTCAATGGGGAAAAGCTAAAACCATTCCCCCTAAGATCAGGAACAAGACAAGGTTGCCCACTTTCTCCACTTCTATTCAACCTAGTGCTGGAAGTTCTAGCCACAGCAATCAGACAAGAGAAAGAAATAAAAGGCATCCAAATTGGTAAGGAGGAAGTAAAATTATCATTATATGCAGATGATATGATACTATATATAGAGAACCCTAAAGACTCCACCAAGAAACTATTAGAACTGATAGATGAATTTAGTAAAGTAGCAGGATATAAAATTAATATTCGGAAATCAGTTGCATTTGTATATACCAATGATAAAATAGCAGAAGGAGAAATTAAAAAAACAATTCCATTTACAATTGCTCCAAAGACTATAAAATATCTGGGAATAAATCTAACCAAAGATGTAAAGGATCTGTACTCAGAAAATTATACAACACTGAAGAAAGAAATGAAAGAAGACATAAATAGATGGAAACACATTCCATGTTCATGGATAGGAAGAATTAATATAATTAAAATGTCCATACTGCCTAAGGCAATATACATATTCAACGCAATTCCTATCAAACTACCAACGACGTTTTTCACAGAAATAGAACATATAATCCTAAAATTTATATGGGACCATAAAAGACCCCGGATAGCCTCAGCAATCTTGAGAAATAAGAACAAAGTGGGAGGTATAACGATACCTGATTTCAAACTATACTACAAGGCTACAGTAATCAAAACAACATGGTACTGGCATAAAAATAGATACATAGATCAATGGAACAGAATAGAGAGTCCAGACATAAATCCATGCCTATATGCCCATCTAATCTACGACAATGGAAGCAAGAATGTACGATGGGGTAAAGATAGTCTGTTCAATAAGTGGTGTTGGGAAACCTGGACGGACACATGCAAGAAAATGAAGCTGGACCACCTCCTTACACCATATACAAAAACAAATTCAAAATGGCTTAAAGACTTAAATGTAAGATCTGAAACCATAAAATATCTAGAAGAAAATATAGGAAGAAACTTCATGGACATTACCCGGAGTAAGATTTTCACTGATATATCCCCTCGCGCGAGCGAAGTAAGAGAAAAAATAAACATGTGGGATTACATCAAACTAAAAAGTTTTTTCACAGCAAAGGAAACCATCAATAAAACAAAAAGGGATCCTACTGTATGGGAAAAGATATTTGCCAATGATATATCTGATAAGGGATTAATATCACAAATCTATAAAAAACTTACTCAACTCAACTCCAAAAAAACAAACAACCCAATTAAAAAATGAGCAGAGGACTTGGGGAGACATTTCTCTAAGAAGGACATACAGAAGGCAAGAAGACATATGAAGAAATGCTCAACCTCACTAACCATCAGAGAAATGCAAATAAAAACCACAATGAGATACCACCTCACTCCAGTCAAAATGGCTATTATCAATAAATCAACAAACAACAAATGCTGGCGCGGATGTGGAGAAAAGGGAACGCTAGTGCACTGTTGGTGGGACTGCAGATTAGTGCAGCCACTATGGAAAACAGTATGGAGGTATCTCAGGAATCTGAAAATGGAACTACCCTATGATCCAGTAATTCCACTCCTAGGCATCTACCCGGAGAAATCCAAAACTCCAATTCAAAAATCTGTATGCACTCCTATGTTTATTGCAGCACTTTACACAATAGCCAAGATATGGAAACAACCAAAATGCCCATCGGTAGATGACTGGATTAAGAAGCTGTGGTACATTTATACAATGGAGTATTACGCAGCCATAAAGAAGAAAGAAATCTTATCATTTGCAGCAACATGGATGGATCTAGAGAACATTATGTTAAGTGAAATAAGTCAGAAAGAGAAAGACAAGTACCATATGATCTCACTTATATATGGAATCTAAAGAAAAGACTATGTGAATGAACTAATCAGAGTCAGTTTTGGGGACGCAGAGAAAAAACCGAGAGTGGTTAGATGGGTGTGTGGGAGGGGGTTGGGGATAAGGGGAAAGGTGAAGGGATTTGGAAGCAGCTGGTAACCACAAGATGGCCTCAGGGTTTTTCTTTTGAAAATTAATTTGGGGAAGGTATTCTATAATGTTGTAAAGATTTTGTTGGGTATCCGATGGACATGCGTCCTATTTGGGAGACCACCTCAGGGATACTGTGGATACCTGATCATGGCATTGTACATCAGAAGCTAAACATTAATGAATGCCAACTATAATTTTATATATATAATGTGATGGTTCAGTGTGAGGTCGGAGGGATAGTGGATGGGGGGAGGGGGGTTCACAGTATGAGGGATATAAATGATGAACGTCTAAGTATTACCTTGTTTTGTACACCTGAAACTAATAAATAAATTAATTAAAAAAAAAAAAAAAAACTGTTAAATCTTTAAAGGCGTATGATTAACTCAAGTGAAGGGAAAAAGATTAGTTTCTAAACTTGTAAAGCTAGAAGCACTATGTTACTATGTAAGGCCTTACTTGGGCATTCATTTCTACTTTTACACTGGCATCTCTTTTCTTTTTCAAAATCCAACAAAGAGAAAAGTATATTCTTTTTGGGAAACATTTGCACAATGATCCAGTATTCGTGAATGACGAAGAAAACAAATTAGAACATTAAAAGTAATTCATTCTCGAGACCGAAAAAAATGGCGGCGTGAGGTGAGCCTCTGTAACGCTCCCCTGGAATTTACAACGAATCAGACAACAATAACTCCACAAAGGACTCCTTGCACAGCAGACAGGCAAGACGAAGAGGCCCACTACTGAATTCACCTCCAGGTGGGTGAATCGCGCGAGCGGGGGAGGAGGGAGAGGAGAAGTGCGGACGCAGGATGCAGACCTAGCTCAGTGCTCGGAGCCCGCTGCTCCCGGATCTTCCGCAGCTGCGGGAGAGGGAAGGACTCGGACTGCTAGGGCTCCGCTTACGGCCCACAGGGCTGAGGGGGCAGCATACAAAACCGCTGAACACAACGCTCGCTCACGGCAGACCTTGGAGCAAAGACTGAGGGAAGAGGGCTGAAATCGATGGTTTAAGCCCTCACTGCCGAGCGGAGAACGGAAGCCCTAGACACGGAGACTAGCCGCCCCCTCCCTACCCTCCCAGAGCTCGCCCTGCCCCCACCTGCCTGGTGCTAAAGCGATAAAGTAGCAGTGTCGGATCAAAGGACAGAATATTTGCTGCTCTGAGAACTGTGGACCGCAGACACAGATTCGCAGCTCAACTAGTTCTGGCAAAGGGGAGGGAGCTGTGGAAGCAGGACTGGCTGTGGTGATGGTCGCCGCCATTGCTCTGGGCCACCTCTCACAACTCACCCCGCCCCTGGCCCCACCTATCTGGGCGGATCCCTGCAGGAGTAAACAGAACTGCTGAAACATACGGGCTCTGAATCTGGTGCAGAAAGAGCTTTGGAACTTCAAAACCTCTTCGCATACCTATCAACCTGTTGCAGAAGCCACTCCTGTAGATGTCTAGGAAGAGAAATAGTAAATCAGTGATTGCCATGAATAACCAAGGCAACAAGATAGCTCAGAAAGAAAGTGAAAAGTCTCCAGAAAAGGAACTTAGAGATATGGACCTTTGTGATTTAAATGACAGAGAATTCAAGATTGCAATTCTGAAAAAACTGAACGAGATGCAAGAAAACACAGAAAGGCAATTTAATGAACTCAGAAACACAATCAAAGAACACCATGAGCATTTTACAAAAGAGATTGAAATCTTGAAAAAGAACCAAATAGAATTTCTGGAGATTAAGAACTCAATAGAAGAAATTAACAATAAAATATCCAGCCTAGGTAGTAGATTTGACCAGATAAAGGAAAGAATCAGTGACATCGAAGATAGGAACCTGGAATTTACACAGAGGGAAGAAGGAAGAGACTTGAGACTTAAAAGAAATGAAAGAACTCTACAAGAACTTTCTGACTCCATCAGAAAGAGCAATATAAGAATAATGGGCATACCAGAAGGAGAAGAAAGAGGGAAGGGAACAGAGAATATATTCAAACAAATCGTCGATGAGAACTTCCCAAACTTGTGGAAAGAATTGGATCCTCGAATCCAAGAAGCAAATAGAACACCTAATTACCTCAATCCCAACAGGCCTTCTCCAAGGCACTTGTATTGAAGCTGTCTAAAATCAATGACAAAGAAAGAATCCTCAAGGCAGCCAGGGAAAAGAAGACGGTAACTTACAAAGGAAAGCCCAGTAGATTATCATCAGATTTTTCAGCAGAAACTCTACAAGCTAGGAGGGAATGGAACCAAATATTCAAAATATCGAAAGAGAAATCATGAGCCAAGAATAATATATCCAGTAAAGATCTCCTTTAGATATGAAGGAGGAATAAAGACCTTTCCAGATATCCAGAAACTGAGGGAATTTTCTAATACACGACCTGCACTACAAGAAATACTAAGGGAGGCTATTAGACCACCATCAACAGGGACAACTTGTGGCAACCGAAACATAAAAAGGGGGAGCGTAAAGGCCTGAACTGGAATATGGGAATAGAGAAAGTAAGCGTACTGAAGAAACTGGAATACTCTAAATACTGGAATACTCAAACTTTCTTTTACATAAACTCAAGGGTAACCACTCAAAAAATATCCAAATCTGAAATATATACTGTAATAAAAGAAGAAACAGAGGGAAACATCATAGAATACCACCACACAGAAATAACAGACAACAACAAAAAGGCAAAGAAACAATGGAGACACAGCCTTACCAGTAAACTAAAGACAGAATGACAGGAAATCCTCACATATCAATAATCACCCTAAATGTAATGGACTAAACTCACCAATAAAGAGACACAGAGTAGCAGATTGTATTTCTGTGGTGTCCGTGATAACTTCCCCTTTTTCATTTCTGATTTTGTTAATTAGTGTCTTCTCTCTTTTCATCTTAGTGAGTCTAGCCAAGGGTTTGTCGATTTTGTTAATCTTTTCAAAGAACCAGCTTTTTGTCACATTAATTTCTTTCTATTGTCCTTTTGTTCTCTATTTCCAAGACATGGAAACAACCTAAATGTCCTTCGATAAATGAATGGATAAAGAAGTTGTGGTACATATACACAATGGAATACTATTCGGCGTTAAGGAAAGATGATATAGGAGCATTTGTGACAACATGGATGGATCTTGAGAGTATAATGCTAAGTGAAATAAGTCAGACAGAAAAAGCAGAGAACCCTATGATTTCACTGATATGTGGTATATAAACCAAAAAGAACAAGACAAACAAATGAGAAACAAAAACTCATAGACACAGACAATAATTTAGTGGTTACCAGAGGGTAAGGGGGTGGGGGGTGGGTAATGAGGGTAAAGGGGATCAAATATATGGTGATGGAAGGAGAACTGACTCTGGGTGGTGAACACACAATGGGATTTATAGACCATGTAGTACAGAATTCTACACCTGAAATCTATGTAAATTTACTAACAATTGTCACCCCAATAAATTTAATTAAAAAAACAAAAAGTAATTCATTCTCCAAATCTCACTAAAGGGTTTAGATTTCAAGGGAAATTCAGAATTCTGGATCAAATCATTACTCAAACGCCTGGACTCAAACAGATATTTGTAGTCCGATGTTTGTGGCAGCATAATTAGCAACAGCCAACAGTTGGAAAAACTGAAATGTTGGACAAACGAAAGGATAAATGAAATGTGGTATATATCAAATGTTGCCTTTAGACTGTCACAATGTTTTTCTATAAAAACCTTACTACAAAAATCATTAATTTTATGAACTGAGATTTCTTTCTCTGTAGAGAGAAATTACATTACTCCCAGCAAGTAGTATCAACATGAATTCAGTACTTTTATTAATGAGACTGTTCTTATTGTCTAAAATATCCTTATGTGCTACTATGACAAACATAGAAATTCCTTTGCAGTATGACAGAAATGAAGAGATTCACTTACCAAACTTGTACCTGACAGGTGCCTGAGAAGCTGTTCGATTATGCCCACTAGCTTTTGAATTGTCGGTTTTAGGTCAATATTTTCAGCTTCAAGCCTAAAGTGAATATTTTGACATAATTATTCTCACACATTGACTTTAAAGCATACCACATAATCGCTGAACAAATATCTAAGGTGCAACTACATAAAATCTTACAATTTGAAAAGCACATGATTTGGCAATTGTGCCATTTTTCTAGTTGTGAATTTTGCATAATGTGCAAAATTAGAGATAATGTACACAAATTATTCTTTTCAAGGTAGCTCAAAGCTGCCATTTTGACCCAGGTTCACACTCATGTGTTTATTGTTATAACTGATCTAATGGTCATACTACACTACACATCTGCTTTATAAATACTCAAGTTATTTTCTGTGCTGCTTTAACTTATACTTTTGCACGTGATCTTGCATCTTCTCAGTGCATCGTGCATCCTCTGGATGTCGAGCTCCTGCTTCTTGCAGCTAAAATAAAGAAAAAGTTATGTTTACTGATGATCTATGACATCGGACAATTAAGTTCGTAAACTTGTTGCAATGATGTTGCTCCCCATTTTTTAATATATATGATGGATTGTTCATTATGAATTTCTACCAACTGGACAAACAGTTAACCAAGTTTACTCTTTGGAAGTGCTTAAAAGGTTGTGTGAAAAAGTTAAGATGACCTGAACTTTTAGCCAACGACTCATTGCTCTTGTATCACAACAATGCACTAGCTCACACGGCACTGTCTGTGAGGGAGTTTTTAGCCTGTAAACAAATAACTTTATTGCAACACCCTCCTTACTCACCTGATCTGGCCCCCAATGACTAAATATGTCATTACCCAAAGAGAAAGAAAATATGGAAATGAAGACTATTTGATGACATTCAGGACATCAAGGGTAATATGATGATAGCAATGATGGCCATTCCAGAAAAAGAGTTCCAAAATTGCTTTGAACTGTGAATTAGGCGGTGGCATTGGTGCATAGCTTCCCAAAGGGAGCTTTGTGACCGCAGTGATATTCAGCAACGAGGTATGTAGCACTTTTTCTTGAATGAGTTCTCACACTTAATTATCATACCTTGTAGTACAAATGACCCAAGAAGTCAAACATACTGTATTCCAAGCATCCCATCAACTCTAATTTTAAATATTCACATACGTGAATTACCAGGCTATTCCAGTGATTATGAAAGTTAACAGGCTACTCTTGGGGGCAGTCAGATAGTCATGGAATAGTTTGAGGGGCAGTAACTAAATAAGAGCCAAAATGCCTGGGTTTTTATCCCAAGTCCACCAGTTATTAGCTGGGTGACCTTGAGCAAAATACTTAAATTTTTTGGGTCTCAGTTTCTTCATGTATAAAATGAGACAATAGTGGCATCTACCTCACTGGGATATTGGGAAGATTAGATTAGGGAACATATGTAATAGAAAAGGACATGGCACACAGTAAAACCAAAGGGTTTGCAGTTAGCATTATTATTGTTGCTGTATTTTATGTTCTAATAAAATTTGATATTTTACACAGATGGGATGCCAATGGAAGTGGAACCAGTGTAAGAGTACACCAGTTACACTGAAATCATTCATCAAACTATCGGCAATGTCAGCAAATGGGGAGCATTAAGCCTAGAATATAACCCCAGTACTAAAATCCTTTTACCAATTCCAAGAGCCAACAGTACATTTTCTCTGCTTCTAATAATGTATACGTTCCTATGTCTCTGTACACTCAGTGGGTAATGAGTATGGACTACAACGCAAATACCACCTCCTGGATTGAGCATACAATTTATATGACCGTGAGAGGCAGGGTAAAGCCACTGACATGGAAATAACGGACTCTAGTGCTAAAGCCAACTTCCCAAATGAATTCCTTCCCAGCAACTAGTTCTGTGGGGATGTGTTAGAACTCAGAGGAGCAGATGGAAGCAGCACGCTCTGGCAGATCAGAAAAGCCGTCCTCAGAGCTGTAGTTAGAACGTGCTATCGACCTGTACACCCTGGCTAGCTGCAGACAGGAAGGGCTGGCTCCCTTTTATTTTATATTTTTATTTTCACGGAGAGGGGGAAATTGAGCATTTCACTGAACAATTTTCTATTAGATTCGTGCTTTCAGTTTTATATATAATTGTGAAAAATACTTTCAGAATAAAAGTTTAATTATATCAATGTCTCCAAGGGCAAGTATTGGTTTGGTATAAAATATTTAATTTTATCCAAACAACTGTTGAAGAAAACATTTTCAATTTATACAAGGATAGGTGCCATCATATCAAATACTATTTCCCCTTAGACAAACTTATACATAGAAAGACAGAATTCTCTCTCATGAAAAATTGAAACTATGTCAAATGTAGGGCTTGATTGCTCTGCACAGACTATCTGACAAGTGCTGAGGAACACGAGTTCAATGAGAGTTCAAACAGTCAGAGAAAGCTTCACGGAGAAGCCAGATTGGGAGCCAGAAATCCGGGGGCAGGGAAATCAAAACACTGGCTCCCACCATAACTTGTAAACTCGTGTTCATAGCAGAATTATTAACAGCCAAAAAGTGGAAACAACACAAAGTTCCATCAACTGATGAATGGGTAAGTATTTTGTCCACAAGGTGAAGCAACGTTGGGCAACAGGAAGAAATAGCTAACAATTGATATGTGCTACAACACGGTGGAACCCTGGAAACGTGATGTTACGTGAAAGAAGCGAGTCACAAGGGACCTCAAATCGTGTGATTCCATTTACATGAAATATCCAAAGTAGGCAAATCTACAGAGACAGAAAGTAGATTGGTGGTTGCCTGAGGCTGGGAGAGACAGGAAGATAGGGTGACAGCTAAGGGATGTGGGGTTTCTTTTGGGGGTGATGGAAATGTTTTATAATTGTGGTGATAATTCCACAATTCTCTGAATGTAACAAGAGATATTGAATTGTATATTTTAAGTGGTGAAATATGATATGGGAATTGCATCCCAATGAAGATTAAAAAACACACAAATATAGTGAATCTGGATTATTTTCTTAATTCTCTATTGTGGGTGTGCATACTATAATGATCAACATATTTCTACACTTTTACAATATTTCTAAAATGAAAACAAAATGAAGGCAATGCCTACTTCAACTGGTTTGTATACTGAACTTTCTGTACAAGTTAGTCTGAAGTCCATGAAATATATACCAATGCTGTAACCATTTACAAAAGTGATGATAAGAAATAAGACAAATTTCTGACTCATTCTAGTAAACATTATCTTCTGATTTTAAATGGCTGCCTCATCCGGGTAATGGACATATCACTATACAATATAGTGTAGTAGGAAAAAAGTCCCTCGATTTCTATGAGGAATGCTGCCTATTCCTCAATGTTACCAAGGGTATAGACTATAAGAAAAAACATACAATGCAAATAGCAGGATGGAAGCCAGAGTTTAAGGAAGAAGTGCATTATAAAGATAATAAAATTATAATAAATTAATTACAACGAAAACACAAAAGAAAGCTGCCTTGAAAATCAGGATCCTAAAACACTTTATATTGATCAATTATAGATGAACACTTGACAGGTTACATTTCACACATACCTGACTCCTGATATGCTCTAATGTCTTGAAATCCTGTGTCTCAGCTTCTGAATTCATACGGTAATGTGATCTAACCTCCAGTGAAGCCTCTGACATAGACAGTTTTTTTGTGGAATCAGGTAGCTCTTGTTGAAATTGTCTCCCAAGCACCTAGGAAGATGATTCTGTTAGTGATCTTATAATCACATCTATTAAATTATGTTAAAATTTGCTAACTCTAACATATTAATATAATATGTAACTCGAAAAAGATCACCCCATGCATCAGTTCACCTTCTTTTCTTCTTTTGGACACAATTCTGTCTACTGAATCTGGGTAAGACACAGAAGGTGTTATCCTGCTGCCCACTCACTATTACGAAGGTTACTTGAACAACAGATTCAGCCCCACTCTCTACTTCCCCTGATGAAGCAGCAAAGCTTAACAATCTACTGACATCTCAAGGGGAAATTGGTATGTCGGTGGGACTAGTGGTCGTCAAGTATACATTGTGGAATGTTTTTCCCCCTTTTTCATCACAGGCTTAAATTGACTTCACAGGTCCTCACATATGCAGTCCACTGCTCACAACCTTCCAATAGATTCCTGTATCTTAGAAGAAAAGCGAACTCATTTCAGTGGTCTTCAGGGCCCCAGGTAACGTGGCCTGGACCTCCCTTCCTGCTACACATGAATCCTGCCTTCCCTCACTCATCTGAAAATGGAGACCCAGTGCCAAATTAATAAATCAGAGACCGCTACAAATCTCTTTGAAATGGATAAACTTATGTCCAAATGATAGTAAATGGGCCTTGTGATGAGAAAAAATGAATTTGTAAAAATAGTCAAGGACAATTATACATAGCAGTGGGAAGATTAAATCAAGTAGAGTTTTGATAAAACTCCTCACATTTGTCCCAAATTATGATTTAATGAAAAATTAGCTGCCTTTAAAGAGGTCACAGGTCCTAAGAATACATTATTTGAGACTGAAATAGTTCCAATTTATATCAAATTGACATGAATAAAAACAAAATTATACCAACTAAAATGTGGAAGAAACTACTGAGGGAAAGGGACAGCATCTACACTTCAGTTCATGTGGGAAATCTAGAATTAACTTTCTAGGTAATCCACTTAATTGAACCTTTATCTCTAAAAACTGTTTGCATAGGAGCATTTCCATTTATCTGCTTCATAATGGTATTACAATGTGGTAACAGAAAGATGAAAATTATTATTGTAGCAGTATAAGACTAAATCATTCATATCAACATGTATCTAATAACAATTTATACCTTAAAATTTCATAGTCAACACAATGCCTTTACTCAAAGTAAAGCACCTCACAGGTCTAAGTTTTGTTTGCTGGATACAATGTATGCTTTTAAGCTGTTAGAGCAAATACATTTGTAATCTATATATTTTTAATATTCTGCTAGATTCAACATTTAGCCATCATCAAATATTTGAACATTGAATTTTCTTTCAGGAAATCTGAAAACTACCTTTCTGGATACTTACCTCTCTTTCTGATATATCGTTTTCATACTGGCACATTCTTCCTTTCAAGTGATTCAATTTGTTGACTAACTCCTTATGGTTCTCTTTCAACACAGCATCTTGTTTTTCACATTCAGCTTGAAGCACTTTTCTAAGCCCCTGAAGCTGCTCTTCAATATTCATTCCTGAATTTTCATTATTGTCACTTTTGTGGAACGCATCATCCAGTTGCCGTCGAAAAAGCATGTTTCCACTTTGTAGGTCAGATCTTTCCTCCTTTAGGGATTCCAGCTTTCCAGTATACGGGTTCAATTTTTCTGGTTCCCTTTGATTCATGTGTTCAATTTCCTCCTCTTGACACTGAGTTTGGTTTAGGTCTTTCAGTACAGGTTCAGAAACCAATGTCCTTTCTCTGACAGCATATCTTGTTTGAGGGAGCTCAGTGTCTAAGCTATTGGATTTACTTCCAGGTTTAGAAAGTTGCTGAGAATGAATCTCACTGTTTTCTTTTAGGTTACACATAGCAAACCCGATGTTGTCCACGAAATGCAAGCATTCATCTTTTAATCCCTGGAAAAGATTTTGTAGGTGTCTTAATTGCTTACTAAGCTCATAATGATGGGCGGATTCCGCTTCTGTTTTCAATCTTTCTTTGCTTTGTCTTTCGTTCTCCAGTTGAGAGTTCAGCATTGTATTCTCAGCTGTTGGGACGTTAAGCTGTCTGTTATATTCAAATACTGTTTTTGTTAGCGTTTTGTCATTCTGTTTTATTGTTTTTTGAAGATGGTCCTTCTTTTCTTTTACATTTGCAGTGTCCTCAAAGTATTTATTTTCCACTTCCTGATTCTGAGTTTTGAGTGTTTCCATTTGCAGTCTTAGTATGGCGATTTCATCCTGCAACACGTGCTTTTCACGCAACAGGTCTTTCTCGTAACTCTCAGAATCCTAAGTAAAACAAAGGAGACTTGTAGCTAGCACTCAATGAAATGACATATCATGATATCCTCTGAAATTAAAGAAGAACCTAAATGTTTATATAATGAAAAGGTTGCAGTAGTTGGATATCCCATTGAAAACATACAATGTTGAATCCAAACCTCCAACTTCATACAAGCATAAATTCCCCAAAGTTAAAAAACGATTAATATAAGATGCTGAATCCATGAAAGTGAAAAAGAGAATTTTAAAATCATAAGGGAATTTTAAGAGCCTCAGAACTGGAAAGGCAGCAAACCCAGAAGGCATGAAATAGAAGATTAAGAAGTCTGACTACAATTTAAAAGGTCACCATCTGAATATACACCTATCCCACAGTAAGAGTATTCACTCTGCATACATTTGGACTGATTACATTTCCTAGAATTTTTTTCCCAAGAATACTCAAAAGATATTTTACTTTTCTAATATTTTCAGAGTCACTTATAAGATTAAATCTACTAATCACTGATAAAACTAGGCATTGCACTAAGCAGTTCTTTATACATCAATGAACTCATTTCGTTATCACAATTTCAAATAGAACGATTAAAAAGATGAGCAAGTTCAGGATTTTTTCCCAGGACTTTGGACTCTACAATAGGGTGCTTGCTGCTCTTCTAGTGTAAATATATAAATTCAAAAGAAGCCTTAGATTTCAAAAAACTCAGGGTAAATAGGCTAAAAATTATAGAGCTCTTCTTAGAAAGTAGTGAGATTATTTGCTGCTACATAAGTGTTGTTTCCTTTTCATAATGTTTAAAGGAGAAATAAATGTGAAATAGGGGAAAATACACTGACTTCTTTGAATAAAATACTCACCAATAAATTATCACTAAGTATGCATCATGGCATACAATTTTCTTCAAAAGTTCCTAGCACTGAAATAGGACTCTACTTGGAACAAATTGTTCCTTTTCTCAAAAGTAGGAGAATGAGATCTAAAAGATGGTCTCTGCACTGGCTATACTTCAACTCCTTACAATCAGCGGAAGTGAAAACTAACCTCTCTACTAATACAGCAAGGGGATGAAACCACTGCCTCCAACTGAAACTTCTGTTATTAGTAGCAATAGTTTTGAGATTGTAGAAAGCTCATCGATCCCTGTAAAAAGTATTGAAAGCCTCCCCTTTAGATGACACATTGGGAACGTCACTACTTGACTGTTGGACATAAAAGGATTTCAATCAAGAATATCATTTATTGCAATGGACCAAAAATGCCACTCTCCCTAAAATACACACACACACACACACACACACACACACACACACACACTTTTAAAATCCTCTACAATTCCCATATGTATAACATTGGTTTTTAAAATGTGTACATACACAACTACACACATACATATTTGAAAATGACTAAACAAAATACCTCAGAATTCATTTTCTTAAGATTTATTTCTGTCTCCTTTGGTTGTTGAAGGCAATTGGTCAGAATTGTTTTATGTAATATTCTGTTGTTCTGTTCTCGGGAAAGTGGCCTCTGAGTGTTGTTTTCCTCTTGTACAACCTAGATAATTGAATATGAACAAAGAAAAATTAGAATATAACTAAAATTTAACTGTTAAAAATCTTAGTCTACGTTTACTTACTCCCAAATTATTGGACTGTAATTAGAAAGTGAAAAATAACTTGCCTTAGTCTAAATCAGAAGAAAAACATGAATCCACAAAACTAATTTTGTCACTGTTTGAACTAAACAATTGGTTATATGTTAAATCCACCCCAAAAATGAAATAGTGGATGATTTTTAATGTCACAGAGGCTTTCTCATTTAAAATAGTTCACCTCACCATGTTTTAAATAGTGATCCCCTACAGTGAATTTAAGAGTATTTTTTAAGGATTAATAACTGGAGAATAGGCAAACTTTAATTAGGAGCCCACATCATTAACATCAATCAGTAAGATAAGTAAATTCCTAAATATTAATTCACATTATACACTATGAGTGTTATACATTGTGTTATACATTGACATAATTATCTGTTGCATCCAATTCTAACTTATTCAATACCCACTAATAAGAGCAGATAAAAAATTAAATCATATTTACTGATTTCCTACACTGAAAGGAAAGAAATTAGAAAGTTATTATTTGTGTCCTAACAACCAAAGGTCCCATCCTGAGAAGATGTGATTCTCTTAAAAAGCAGTTGAGTTGAGTGCCGGACCCCATTCTCTCCCTGAATGTAGACGCAGAGTCCATTACACAGAGGTCACAAGGAAGAATGCATCTCTAACCTTGGCCTTAGTGACCAGCCATACGGAACTGCACATTTTGAACCCCTGAGAATCATGACTCCTTTCACGTGAGCCAGAATCAGTGGCCATCATTTTTACATGGTTCATAATTTCAACTGTCTCATCATGTGATTCAATATTTGATGTTACTTTCTTTATTATTTAAGGGAGTTATAAAAATTAAAGGAGCAAACAACATTCAGGACTTTATTATTATTTTTTTTTGCCACAATCCAAAGATAAAGTTGAGCTATGAATATCTATAGATTCTAATAATATTTTAAGTTTTGTAACTTTGACTCTAAAAGGCTCGCATAAAAGGTAATTTCAGTTGGACTCTATTATATTATTAAAGCACAGAAAACCATATTATACTAGAAATTTAAAATTAAATTTCACATACATGTGTGTAGTTCTTTTCATTTCCATCAAGCCTCGTTTGACCTTCCTCTGATGTCATTCCTAGGTGTTGTCCTGCTGACAAATCTACGTATTAGTTAGAACTTAGAACAGTTTTATCTAACTTAGAACAGTTAGATAAAAGCTATAATCTTTATAAATACAGAAAATAACATCTTATCAATTGAGAGTTCAAATTAAGCGTAATCTTTTCCTGAATATTTACTTGACTTAAGAAATACTTCAAATTAGCTAACACTTCAACAACAAACCATTTGGGAAATATGAGATGTCACAAAGTGAAAGGCATACAAACATGTCAAAAATTCATCCACAAATTCATTCATTGAACATCGATGGAAAAACAATCAGAAAATAACCCACAATTTAGAAATGCAGTACAAACATATCGAGTTGCACTATATACTCTGTTCTCTTCCTTGTAATATACCTTTTGAACAACACCCTAAGATTCAACTGCAATGTCATTCATTGATTCCAGAATGACTTACTTCTGATGCATTTATTAGTGTACACCCTTCCTTATATCTGAAATGTTTTCCTCTACTATTCTGAAATTTTCTTTTCACCTTTGAGGATTCAGCACTGGGGTTTAAGGAAGAAGAGAGAGAAGAGGAGACAGACTGCCGACACAGCTGAGAAGGAAGTGCTATGGATTTAATTCTCGATGATTCCTATCACTGCTGGGAAAGTCAATTCTAAAATATATAAAGCCATAGAAAATCCAAGAAATATTTGATTGTTGGTTTCGGAAGGTGCTTTTTCGTCTACAATACATACAGTTTTAACTGATACTTGTGAATTCAGAATATAAAACTAAAGCTAAGAAACTATGTTTTGTTTCACTAGGCAACCTTTAGGTCTTTATGAAGTTTTCCCATCTGGTCCTAATGTTCTAAGTATAATTCTGCTGCCCGCTCCCCAGAGTACGCTAAATACTAGTCTGAAGGAAACCACGCTTTCACCTCATTCTCTTTCTTATTTCCATATGTTACTGTGGTTCAGGAAGAATGCCAATGTCTTGCTAAAAGTCATTCTGTTTGGCTGTTAAGTTCCATAAACAGAGTAAACGTGAAGTAGATTTTGCCACAAAATGGCTGTTGGAAAGTCAGAACTAGGATGAAGCTACACAGAGGCGGGCTAGGGTTGAACTCTTTCTGTTTCTTTATTTCCGCCTTTGCTTTCTCTGTTTCCTGGTGGCTGTGCTTCACTCGAGCCACGGAGCCTATGACCACCTGACAGGAACACACCTACGACCTGCGTCTCCAGTCTGTCTACTACGGCCATCGGGCCAAACCCTGTGGTGCTGACGGAGCTGTGCTCATGGAGTGGGACGCGGATGACCAACTTCCCAATCCCCGCATCTTTGACCAGTTTCATGATTGGAGGTCAAAGAAGTAAAATCCCAGTCTGAATTCTGGGATTAAGTGTTCATTTATGAGGAGGTAAAAATAACACAAATTGACCATCTTGTAAAACTTCCTTTCTCAGAGAAGCAGTCCCACGTCCTACTTTCCCCCAATCACACTACTCCTTCAGAGTACATTTTATTTTAGGTGTCCTATGCTTGCCATTTACATAGGTAAGTTTAATTAACTATTGTCACACAGCAATTTCTATTACATAATGTGTTTCCAATTAAAAATTTCCTTCTTAATAGTTAAGATGGTGCAGGGTATGCTTTTTTTTGTTATTGTCAAAAGTTATGTGTAACCACTTAAGTTTAAATATGCATGACAAACATGGGTTTACAAAAACTTTTAATGAATCGTACTATTTCAAATAAGAAACTACTTATTATAAGAAAATGGTCTTTTCCAAATGCTCCAATACCTTCAGAATTCATTTTTGTAAGCCTTAGATAAACAGATATTCATATGACAAATTACAGTCCTGGGTGACCTTATTGTTTCCAAGGAAAAATAGGAACAAAGTAGGTCCCCATGAGCTCCAAAGAGTACAGGGCACCATGAGACAGAAAATGAATATATAACAAAACTATTTTCCTTTTGTTTTTAAACAATATTCTCAGCTTAAAACTTTTTAAGACAAGTGAAAGAAAACCACAACTGTAGAAGTGAAGCTTTAAAGCCTCTTTTATCACTTCACATCCAGGAAGCCCGTACATCATTTAAAACGGTGGTTTCCAATCTCATGTGAGAATCCGTGAAGTCCCAAGGTCTGTCAGTCGAGGGGCCCGAAACGGTCAAAACTATTTTCACAGAAATACTAAATGTCATTTGCCATTTTCACTCTCATTCTCTTCTAAGTGTAAAGTAGAGTTTTCCACAGCCGTGATATCACAGCTCTGATGGTGACATCATAGGTCTATGGTTACTGGGTCGTAGCTCCAATGGCTCACGGAATGCATGACTGTGTGTGCTCCTATTTTAAATTGTTCAGTTTTTATTTCTAATATTGTCACTATGTATGGAGCCTACCGACTTAAAAATGTTCTTTGGAATGCTCAATAATTTTTAATCGCATAAAAGCATCCCAAGGCACAAAAGCCTCAGAATTCCTGTTGTCAAAGATTGTGTCTACCAAATATTCATTACCATTAACTACTTCTCCCATTTTTAATAATCGAAGATACCATAGGCGTACATACACATACCGCCAGTGTCTGCTCAGCAGAACATCTGGTTGTCTTAAGACCATCAGTGTTACAACACTAAGAGGAAGCAACGTTAAAAAACAATTGACATGGTAGCAACTCAGGCTAACTTGGGTAAACGTAAAAATTCAAATGACCATTTGAAAACGCTGGAAAAATCTTCCAGTGTGATAATTGACCTCTGGTAACCCCTATTAAGTACAGGGATTCCAAACTGGGACATTTAGGCTATGGAACAAACGGAGAACCATCTTAGTAAAGTCACCGTTTTAAAATCTCATTTTCTTATTCCTGTGAATACCTTTTCTCAAACACCGATACCAACAATGACATCACGTTATTTATGTCAAATCCTTCAATTAAATTTGTAACAAAAAAAAGGAATGAGAAAGAGAAGACTGCAAGCATGTCACATGTCCTTGCGTACTCCTTCCCAAAATTAAATTGGTATTACAAAGTGTACCTGGTCTGAAGGGTTGCACATCGTCCATTCCTACAGCTCTGTTAGGAACAGGATCTTCCACTTCAATTCTCGCCTGAAGGGGTTAGGAAACAAGATGATTACTAACTAATGGACACTTCATGCAATCTCTAGTTAACAATTCAGGATTAGAATATTAACGTCATTATCTCCAAGAAAAGGACTTTTTGAAAAATAGGTATTTAAGCAAATATTAATTTGGTACAAATGATATTGCAGTTTGTGCAATTTTTTTGAAACCTTTAAAACCGCAATTACTTTTGCACCGAACTAAATACCTTCAAAAGTGTACTTCCTACAACTTTGCAATATTTCTAATGATACATTCTTTTTGTTTGTATGTTTGTTTAGTGTTGAAACAAGATACTTGCCTGACATGGTAAGAAACCTTGGTGTATGTCCTGTGGAGTCTAAACAGAACATATTAGAACCTACTTCATCTGGGTCAACAAGAGCTTGGAAAAACCAAACTCTTATTTGATAAAAATTTTGATAGGAAAAGTGATTAAACAGAATGACAAAGGTGTAAGAAAAACTTTTCTTTAAGTTATATTTAAATAAATAATAGGAAAAATGTTATATATAGTTATGCAACTTTTCAAAAAGTTTAATAAGATCTAATCAGGGAAAAATAAGAACATTTATTTATTAACCATCTCAAATGTACCAGGAATCTGCTATGCACATTTTATTTCTTTTCCACACAAACAACAAATATAAAAATGGTTTGATGCTGGTTAACCCTCTTCCTGCTTCCTGACCATTCCAAGACATTAGAATAAAATGATGAACCCACACGATCCATTGCTGTCCCTGCCCAGCAGGTTTTGCTCCTAGATTGTCACATGACTGGCTCCTTCTCATGCTTCACTTGGCAGTATCCCACACAGACATTTTCTTCAGGTCAAAACATTGAGCTCGCACCAACAGAGCCTCAAGTACCGAAACACTACACATCAACAGGGTATCGCCTACCACAGTCTCCTGAAGTTTAGAATCCCCCAGATTAGAAATCCACATGCCCCTTCTAACTTTTCCACTCTGTTCTTGACACTACTGCCATTTGATTGTCCTTCAGGTTTACCAAAAGTGTCCCCACCATTTGGTAAGTCACTACCACCCACTGTGATCATTGATTTTACATTTCTATAGCTCCCTTTATACTTCATAGAGTGTTTTCACATTTATTACCACATTAGTTCATTTCACACCCTGAAAGGTAGGCATAAGTACCTGTAGGATGAATGAGGTCACTGACATCCGACATGTTAAAAAGAAGTTTCCCCCAGATCCCACAGCTAGTAAGTGACCTATCCAGGGTTCTAATGTGTTCTTATCTTCAAACACAGTGTCTACACCAGTAGGCAGCAGTTGCCTGTATCAGAAGATCACACTCCTCCTGTCTCTTTTCACAGCTGTCATCTCACATTGGCTCATCATTACTTTGTACTTCTATTACTACAAGCATGGTTGCCATCAAGATACTCAATGCATGCTATTTTAACTGAACAGGACAGTTGTTGTGTATTAAAGCAGCACTCGGCCGATTGTTGTTAGTAAAATCCTACATAGTGTTACTATTAACAATGCTCTTCCTTCCCTGCAAAAGTTCCTTGCAGATCTATTGGAGAATACAAGTACAATAATACTTACATGTAGCAGGCATTATCTTTTCAAATTCCAACGTATAAAAAACCCTAAATTCCAAATTCTTTCTTTCTGAATCTCATTAGGACATTTACACAACCGTCAACACCACAGAATCATGCATTTGGGCATACTTCAAGCTGGAATAATTCTTTAGCTTTTAGGTAAACTTAACTTCAGAACCCAACTGATTCCTTATGACTTGGAAGCCTTCTCGTTTTATACTATTCTACACCGACCGCCTTCAGTGACCCATGCAAGTTAGCCGAGCTGTACTACGCTGTCTCATTTTATTCAGTACATATGAATTTTATTAATTATAGGCTAAACCGTAATAAAATAATTTAGGTGGGGAAATGCAGAGGTGAGAAAGTATAGTCAAACCATACCTTTTATGTTTTAACATCACCGAATGGTGACATTTAAAATAATAATGATAAAAATAATAGTAGTGAATGACAGTACCTCAGAATCCCAACATGATTTTTCAGCTTCTTCTTTCAATCTTAATGCCGATATTTTAACTATAAAACGTAGTCACAGAACATTAATGGGAACACATATTTCTATGCATTTTAAATACACATTCAAGTCATGAATATTTCCATAAAAGTAACAGCAGAAAAGAATTTCTGTAGGTCGAAGCATTTGCAAGAAGCCGTTGTTAGTAATAGAAATACTTTTGCAAAAAAGATAGGAACAAATGCTTATAAGAAATGAAAATCACAGTTGGATCTACACGTGTTAGATTTGTGTATAGCAGCACTTAAGCTAGAAAGATTTCATAGACAGTCACTAAATTATCACTTGTATTATTTTGGTGTACTCCATCAACACAAGTCAAGATATCAGTTTTCGTTTGCTCTTGTGGAGCACTTTCAATAATATCCACACCATTTTCTCTTTTTCCAATTGGCAGCTTGGTTGCTTCTTTCTATTAAAAAAAAGAAAAGAAAAACCCAACTTCAGCAAACATCATATTCATTTACTCGTTCACTCGCTCACTCAGTCCTTCAGTCAGTAAGACAACAAACCGCTATCATAGCCATCGAATCATAGGCATAGACCCAGGGGAAGCTGGAAATAGAAATGAAAGATTTTGTCCTATATTCTAGTAGAGGTCGATATACTATAATTTGTGAAAACAATCAGAACAGAAAAGTACCGCGCTCCAGTCCTACACCTCAGATCAATAAAGTATAGTACGGGCACAAAAGAAACAACAATCGGTTGTACCAGATGCTGCAAAAACAGGGCTGCATCTTGAAAGACATACGAGGTGCGGAGGGAAACCATGAAGGGGAGTCCAGAAAGGGCAGCGGGCGCAAAAGCCTGCGTATGAAACAACATATTGTAAGTGAGGGCAGAAGAAGAATGAGGTAAGCCTAGAACTCTGAAAATGGGATGGAGAGACAACTGCAGAATCAGAACCAAATCAAAGAAGGCACGTGTCATGCTAGCAGATGAATTCTACCCTCACGTCATGGGGAGTCACTCAGTAAACAGAGGTTTCCATCATCACAATTCTAGTTTACAACAGCCACTCGGGCACCATTTATGATATTGAGGAGTTCCATTTCTTTTTAGGAGCCTATCCATCAGCCTGTCTTGCTTCACAACATAGCGCCTCGCAGGTGCCTACAAATCACGAACAAAGCTACCAACAACTGGTTACTCTGTAGCTTCCCCTAGGTGGCTCCCGGTTGGGCACAAGCAGCAGCTGACCTGGACCTGCCAGACAGCCCCTCACAAGAGCCCCAAATCCAACACACCTTTGGACCAGCTTCAAGTGACACCAGAACATCACCAAATTAGCTTCACAAATGACAAAGCCAAGCCATGGACTGAGCAGACACCGGAGCCCTGCTACAGCCGATCTCACTCTGGGAGGTCAGCCCACACACAGGGGTTCATTTACTGTAGTCACAGCCAGTCGTCCTGAGGGTCAAGTCCACACCCAGATGTGCCAACAGCAATAAGGCTCAAGTACAACAGGAGGGCACACACCACCCACACGAGCTTCTGGAGCACAAGGCTCAGGTAACCAGGGTCTGTACCACTGGGCCACACACAACACCTGGTCTATAAGGCAATACTGTCAAGATGAGGAGAATTGGCAGATCTACAGAATACACAGAAACAAACACAGAGAGGAAGTGAAAAAAGACGAGACAAAAAAAAACATTTCTCTAATGAAAGACCAGGAAAAAAAAAACTAGAGAAAGAACTAAACCTAATGGACACAAGATATCTACCAGACACACAGTTCAAAATACTACTTCTAAGGACGCTCAACGAACTTTGGGAAAAAACAGAAAAATGTTGTAACACTTCAACAGAGACAGCAAACAAAAAAAATGGACATGGAAATCATTAACAAAAGTCAACTATGAAATATACAACATCTGAAATGAGTAATTAATAGATGGAATCAGCACCAGATTTAGTTGAGGCAGACGTTCAAATCAATGATTTGGAAGACAAGGGAGCAGAAAACACACAATCAGAGCAGAAGAAAAAGATATGAAAAATGATTATGAGTCAAAAAAAAAAGAGAGAGAGAAGACTTTTAGGGATTTCTGGCACAAGGTAAAGTGTAACAGCACTCGTAAGGCTATCAAAAGGAGAAGAGAGATACAGAAAGGAATTGAAAACCTATTTGAATAAATAATGACAGAAATCTTCCCTAACTTGTTGAAGGAAACACAAGCGTAGGAAACACAGAGTTCCAAACAAAATAAAGCCAAACGAGCCCAGACCAAGACATACCAGACTTAAAACACCAAAGGGTAAAGACACAGAGAGAATAGTAAAACCAGCAAGAGAAAAGCAGTTAGGTACATACAAGGGAGCTCGCATAAGACTGTCAGGTGATTTCTCAAAAGTAAATCTGAAGGCCAGAGGAATGGGCAAGAAATATGGAAATGTGATGAAACGCAATAATTTACAACCAAGAGCACTGTATCCAGCAAGGCTCTCATTTAGAAGCAAACGAGAGGAAAAGAGCTTGCCAGAGAAAAAGGAGGTGATGCAGTTCAGCACCAGGAAACCACTATCACAAGAAATGTAAAACCACGACTAGAAAAAAAAGGAGGATGAGGAGAAGGAGGAGAAAGAGCAGGATGGGGAGAAGTGAATAAGAAAATGCCAATAACTACGTGCCTACAAATAATTACTTTAAATGTAAATAGATTAAATGATCCAGAAAAGACATAAGGTAGCTGAATGGTTAAGAATGCAAGACCCATACATACGACAATCAAACTACAAACTTTCTTCACCGCAAAGGAAACCAACAACAACATGAAGTCATGACCGGATGAATGGAGAAGATATTTGCCAATGATATATTTGATAAAGGGTTGACATCCAAAACATATAAGGAACTCATAAACCTTAACACCAAAAGACAAACAGTGCAATTACAAAATGAGAAGAGTACCTGAATAGACTTTTCTCCAAAGGGGTCACACAGATAGCTGAGAGACATACAAAAACATGCTCCGTGTCACTAATCATCAGAGCAATGCAAATTAAAAACACAATGAGCTACCACCTCACAACTGTCAGAATGGCCATGATCCATGAATCAACAAGCAACAAGTGTTGGTGAGGATATGAAAAAAACGGAGTCCTCGTGCACTGTTGGTGACACTGCAAATCCGAGCAGACAATGGAAAACAATATGGAAGTTCCTCAAAAATTTAGAAATAGAACTACCATGTGGCACAGCAGTCCCTCTTCATGGTTTTCCTCCACAGAAATCCAAAATACTAACTGGAAAAGCAATATGCATTTCTGTGGTCGTTGCCACATTATTTTCTTTTTTTATTGTTTTGCCGCATTATTTTCAATAGTCCAGATAAGAAAGTAACCAAGGGATCCATCATCTTGGAGAAAGAAGAAGATGGACATATATATATAACAAAATGCTACTTGTCTGTAATGAAGAATAAATACTTATCGTATTGACAACGTGTGTGGACCTAGAGGGTATTATTCTAAGTGAAAAAAGTCAGACAGAGAAAGACAAATACCACATGATTTCACTTATTGGTGATATGCAATAAATAAATAAATAAATGAACAGAGAAAAGGGAAACAAACTCATAGGAGCAGAGAACTAACGGATCGTTGCCCGGTTCAAGGATTGTTGGGGGAATGCTTGAAACGGAAAAAGGATTAAGAAGTGTAAAGTGGCAGATATAAAATAGTTTTGAAGATGTCAAGTACAGCACAAAGAATACAGTAAATAAGATTGTAATAACGAAGTACGGTATCAGGGATACCACACTAATCGGGGTACCAGTTTGCACATTATATAAATGCCTAATCACGATGCTGTACACCTGAGGCTCACATCATATTGAATGTCAACTGTAACAGAAATGAAAAATTTCACATTTAAAAAACAAAACTAAAAACTTTCTGAAACTTGACATTTGACTATATGGTTTTTAAGAATCCCTGCTTTTGACCAGAGTAAAGAAAGGATCCTATATTTTGTAGACACGGCTCCTTTCTTTACTTTGGTCAACGCATCATGGACATGGGCATAGTATCTCATGGACATATTTTTATAGGGAGCAGCCAAGAGCATCATCAGCTTTGGAGCCAAGTGGATTTTGCATCAAACCCTCAAACTTCTCCCTGGCTACTGCAAGTCATGCTGCCTAGACTGTCTTGGTCTCCATTTCCTTATCTCTGAAGATGAAGATTCCCTTCCTTGACAAAGCTATTCTGAGGATTAAATCACATCGTGCTGATTACAGAATAGGTCCGGAACAAGTGTTGATTTGACTATGGAGTATTTCACCATATCAGTTAAAAGAAATTCTGTGTCGCTCTTGCTCATATGGGCCAGGGCCCATGCATCAATACCACATAATCAAACACTCCATGAAAATACTAAACTTGAAGAAAAAAAAATCTCTGCTTTTAAATTGATTATTATTTTATGCGAAACATGTACTCTTCAATTAGATGAAGACATTTAAATATATTCACAATGCAATGATTTAGATCATAGTGCAATCCCTTTGTAATATGGGTTTTGAGATGGCGAACGTGAATTTGAAACTTTCAAAACTCTACTATCATTTTGGTCTAAATGATGAACCTAGTGTACCGAAAACTAATATAAAACAATATGGAATTTCCACGGAATGTCAATGAAAAAAAGAAATGGAAAAAACACTCCCTCCTAAAAAGTACCATACCAACATACAAAGTGTAAAAAAATAAAACTATATGTCTTATGCTATCTAGTTTTAAAACTGAAAGCTACCAGGAAGATTTCATGATTGTTACAATGAGTACCTAAATCCATTAAAGATTCCATTTAGGCACGAGTATGATAAAAGTCATGCTGGTATAACGTAAAAGTCACATTAAAATTCCTTACCCTTAACCAAATTGCATATCTCCGTCACTGTGGGAAAACTCCCTATAGAATTTTACTATCACTATACATATCCTAGCCTCTTCTTTCTCAGCTCCCATCTTGGATACTTACTAAAGTTAAAAGAACAACAACAAAACAATGAAGCGTCAAATGGTCATATGTTATAAAATGGTTCACCCTGACCTATTTTCCGTAAAAAACATAAAACAATGATAGGTGGACCGCTACTATTTTTACAACTCAGTGCTACACAAAACTCAATTAAGAGCACAACAGTTAATTTCACACAGGAGCCTTTTACCTTGGTATCAACGTTGAAGAGTCCATCATCTGAAGTAGACAATGAATCATCACTGCCAGGACTCCAGGAAAGTCTTCAGGGAAAAGATACACAACAAAAACAAGTGAATTCATTTCTTTACAAAAGCAGCAACAAAAACAACAAAAGGAGTAAAATTCAGCTATCTGCATATGAAATGAAGTTTCTTGATGTGAATAAAATTTAGATGATGTTCTAGAAAAGCGATCAGTTATCTATTTATCTATCTATTTATTAGTTATCTATCTATTATCTATCAGTTATCTATTTCTGCCTCCACCACTCCCAACTCATGCAATATTTAATGAAGATACACTCTAAGTTTCCATAACAAAGAATGACAGCCAACATGTTGGCAACACCTGAGAGTACCTTGTTTTCACCAAAAGTCCCCAGGGCTGAATTGAAAATGCAATTAATAGCTGACAAGAGGAACCTGAACTGGGACAAAAGCAATGAGCTAAATCAAGGTAGAACGAAACACTGACCCTTCTCCATGGTCTGTCCCTGGTTCAAAGATCAATCTGTGTGGGTCAAAAATGGCAGTCTTCCTTCTTTAAGGTAGAAAGCAGTTATTAAATTGACCCCATTCCTTCCTTTCACCCTGAAACACTACAGTGAGGTCCCTGAAATGTGTGAAATGTTTGCAAGTTACACGTACAAAAGTCAAAGAACAAATATGTATGATGTTAGCCTCCCCACTCCACGATCACTTGTCCACACAGCTTCCTGGCAATCTCCAACCTTCAAAACTTCAGCCTAAGAAGGCATAGACTCCTGAAACAAGGTTGGGCTCAAATGACCGTCAGTAGGACTTCTCTATTTCCCCGTTCCTGGAAAATAAGCTCAATGGGGCCTCAGTCATCCACTCCCAACACAGGCATGTTACCACCTACCCAACTCCATTACTGTTTTCACAATCAGTCCTCCCTCTGCCCAACCCTCCATCTCCATGGGAAGGACATCAGCCCGTTGGGAAAAGAGGTGGAGGTGACGAGACACCTGCCGTGGGCCATAGATCTATGTAGTTCAGCAATCTCCAGTGCCTTTGGACTCGAGGGGACCCCCTCTGTAATTTCGGGTGCAGGTGGATGATACCACATTCCTACTTGCTATAAAGAGAATGTTTCCAGAGGCTCAAAGGTTTAATATGTTTTCATACAGCCTTAAGTTTTGCTGGTTCCTCCAATTCAACAAACGAAAAAGCAGCAACCTGTTCAGATGCCGTTGAACCACTTACTTTAATCTGCTTCTTTAGACAACTACCAACAGCTGGTGTCCTTCTTGCTTGTAATTTCTCTTTACCTTGTCATACCCTACTATTCTGATCTCTTTTCCCTTATCTGATCTCTGATCTCTATTCTAAAAGCCTTATTCCTATGACAACCCAGTGTCGGTCCTATTGAGACTTGGATTCCCCTGCTAATTCCATTCTTATCCTCTTCCACTGCATTCACTAGACCTCGCCATAATTAAAACACTCACCCAAAGAATGATAAAGAAGGAAGTGTGCTGGGCTTAGAAACCTACAGTTAATCTCATTTCATCACTCACTATACTCAAATAAGTCACTTTAATGTCTTGGAGCTAAACTCCTCATGTGATCAACTACTTGACCAAAACAGTAATGGCAGCATGAAGTACTAGGGGGTGTTTTGAATAATTAATTGCTAACATTCCTTCAACACCTGGAATTCTATGTACTCTTGATTCTGTCAAGAAAAATGGAGAATACTTAGGTGGCAGAAGTGGAAAAAAATAACACAACAACAGCAACAATAATACCCCGAGAATGCAGAGAAAAAGGGGAAAAAAATCAAGAAAACTCATGGAAGAAGGAAGAAAGACTCTGGAAAAAGAGAAAAAACTTCCTAGAACAAGGGAAAGGTATTAGCCAGAAGGGAAACACAGGCTGGGAAGTCAGTCAGTAGAGGAATCAATTACAAATATCATCTCAATTTGTGCTGCATTAACACAACATGGTCTATACATAGATGTTCTTCACTTACAGAACAACGATTCAACCCCAAGAAGTGTACGTGGCATTATACTTGAAAACATTTATCTGATTAGGTCTTGCTTATATACAACCTGTGGTTCTGTGGCCACAGCGAACTGAGATCTGCCCTAAACACTGATGGTGAAAACAAGGTTCTCGTGACTGCCGCTACTGTCAAGTAAACTACATTCAGACAAGAGCTTGGGCTAACTGGGCTTGTAGGAAACTTCTAAATCAGCGTTAACACATCACTAAACGGGACTCTCTGAGGCCACCTGACTTGCACCTGAATCTTGAATCCAGACCTGTCCAGGCACTTCTCAGTACAGGCCGAGGGACAAGAGAATGGACTTGGGAAGCCAAGCAGGCTGAAGGTCACATCACATGTCAGCCTCTTGGTAACAATGGAACCAGGGGTCAGTTATTCCACCTCCCAAAACCACACTCGTCTAATGAATAAAAACTAGGCCAAACAGTACAGCTACTTTGTGAATCTACTGTGCCGACGACCTGGGATTACCAATGTTAGGCACATAGTATAGGGTCTAGGCCAGAGCAGAACACTCATTAAAGCTTACTGGCTTCTCTCCGCAGTCTCTCAGTTAACATGCAATTTTAGAAATCCATAAATTCCTACCTGCTTGCAGGGTCGCATTTAGGACACTCATCCACTGTTAAAGAAAAAATTCACATACATTGTAAACACACAACAGAAAAACACAGAACTTTTTTTTTGACATTTTAATGTTTTATTTAGCAGTACTATAAATGTTATTTCGATATGTAATTAATGTAAAAATTATTGCGATCTTTTACATTATTTTTCATAGTCTTCAAAATCCAGTGTTATTTTACTTACAGTGCACAACTCAGGTCAGACTAACCATATTTCAAGTTCTCAATAGCCTCATACATCTAGTGGCTACTGTATTGGGCAGTGCTGTCTTATACTTTTGCAACTTAGTGCTGTAACATAATTGTTACTTTGTGTGACTATATGTTTATTTTAGTTACAGATTAATTGAATGAACTATAAAATATTTTAAAATGCTGCCTTTTATTTTCTTTCTCTTTAAGGCTCTTCCTTCTTCCATGATTATAGTAGCAGTTTATTGTCCAGTGATAGATGCTGTTTTCATTGTTCTGAAAATGATCAACTATCGACTTCACAGCGCGCTTGATGCGGGAGAAGTTGTAGACAGGAATGCAAGTGAGTTCACAGATCAGCGAGCCAACTATTATGAACTTGTGCCAAAATGTAAGCAGTATATTCTACAAACTTACCCTGGTCACCACAATATACAATGTTGCTGTGAAGTATAATGTTCTTACCTTGCTCTTCACTTCCTTCCTTACAAAGACTAGAGCTCTGGCCCAGGCTTAAGCTGATATCATCAGAAGTCTTAGCAGTGTCTGTATCTCCTACAAAGTTAAAAGAAACATGCGAAGACATTATATTAAAAGTAAAGGATAACAAGGCTAACAAGGATATCAAGGAGTATGCAGAGAAATTGGCCGTTGTAAACACAGAAAGTAATCAGCACTTGTTGCCACTTTCCAAGAGCCGTGGGGCTGGGCTGCGTGACACAAGGATGAACATGGCGTATATGAAGACAGCCATCACCACACTGAATCAGTGATGAGTAATAACCAGCAACATCTCTTCTCTCTCCATTGGGATACATTCTCCAAGTCAGATTCCATGGAAATCAGAAGATGGAGAGCAACATGAAAAACTAAAAAGCAAAAGGTGTAAAAACTTGCCAAACGTTTCAGAGGAATAAGCAACATAAACTGGGACATGTTTATGTAAGAGTGACTCAGTAAACCACACTGAGTCACTGGTATAGAGTTCAGTTGAACACAGACTTTCAAAGCGTCAGATTCAAGTGATGTAAAAATGTTTCTTTGGGACAACCCCTGAAGATTATAGTAGAGTGAATGTTACTGATACAACTGGTGGGCAATTAATACATGAAGAACTTTTACTTCCTCTGCTGTATGTCTCTGTGTGTTTGTGTGTGTCTGTGTGTACACACATATATATATTAATATATATTCATACACATACACATATGCACAGATATATATATATATATACATATATATATACATATATACGTATGTACCTATATATGTGTGTATGTATGCATATATACTCCCCAGTGTACGCTAAATACTAGTCTAAATGGAATCACACTTTCTCCTTATTCCCTTTCTTATTTCCTTATGTTACTCTGCTTGTGGAAGAATGCCAATGTCCTGCTAAAAGTTGTTCTATTTGGCTGTAAGTTGTGTAAACAGAGTAAACATAAAGCAGATTTTGCTACAAAATGACTGTAGGAAATTCAGAACTACGATCAACCTACACAGAGATAGGCTGTGTTTTTTATTTCCTTCTTTGCTTTCTCTGTTTCCTGGTGGCTGTGATTCACACCAGTCATGGAGGGAAGAATTATGTAAGAGGAACACACCTCCAATCTGCGTCTTTCGTTTGTCTATAACGGCCATCTGTCCAAACTCTGTGGATGCTGACAGAGGTTTTCTCATTGAGTGTGTGGCAAATGGCCCTTTATCACCAAATTTCGAATCCCCGGATCTTGGACAAGTTCCATGATTGGAAATCAAAGAAGTAGCATTCCAGCTGGAAGAATCTGAAAATAAAATTTTCGTTTTTGAGGAGATAAAAGTAACACAAAGCTGACCGTCTTGTAAAACGTCCTTCTTCAGAGAAGCAGTCCCACGTCCTCCTTTCTCCCACACACTCTGTTCCTTCAGAGTACATTTTTTTTCAGGTGTCCTATACTTGCCATTCACGTAAGTTAAGTTGAATTAACTATTGTCACTCAGCAATTTCTGTTATATAATGTGGTCCCAATTGAAGCTTTTCTTCTTAATAGTTAAAATGGTGTGGGTGTGAATTTTTTTGTCATTATCAAAAGTTATGTCTAACCGCTTAAGTTTAAATATGTGTGACAAACATGGGTTTAAAACCACTTTCAATGAATCGTACTATTTCAAATAAGAAACTACTTATTACAAGAAAATGGTCTTTTCTAAATGCTCCAATATCTTCAGAATTCATTTTTTAAGCCTTAGATAATTGAAATTCAAATGACAAATGACAGGCTTGGGTGACCTTATTGTATTCATGTAAAAATACGATCAGGGCCAGACCGGTGGCTCAAGTGGTTAGAGCTTCATGCTCCTAACTCCGAAGGCTGCCGGTTCGATTCCCACATAAGCCAGTGGGCTCTCAACCACAAGGTTGTCAGTTCAGTTCCTCGAGTCCCGCAGGGGATGGTGGGCTACGCCCCCTGCAACTACTAATGGCAACTGGACCTGGAGCTGAGCTGCACCCTCCACAACTAAGACTGAAAGGACAAGTTCAAGCTGAATGGCACCCTCCACAACTAAGATTGAAAGGACAACAACTTGACTTGGAAAAAAGTCCTGGAAATACACACTGTTCACCAATAAAGTCCTATTGCCCTTACCCAATAAAAAAAAAAAATATATATATATATATATATATATCTATATAGATATATACATATCTATCTATCTATCTATCTATCTATCTATCTATCTATCTATCTATCTATCTATATCTATCTATCTATCTATCTATCTATCTATCTATCTATCTATATATATAAATAAATAAATAAAATAATACGATCAAACTAGGTATACATTAGCTCCAAAGAGTACAGGGCACCATGAGACAGAAAACAAATACATAACAAAACATTTTCCTTTTGCTTTTTAAACAAAATCTCAGCTTAAATCTACGAGACAAGTGAAAGAAAACCACAATTGTAGAAGTGAAGCTTTAAAGCCTCTTTTATCACTTCATATCCAGGAAGCCCGTACATCATTTAAAACGGTGGTTTCTAATCTCCTGTGAGAATCCGTGAACTCCCAAGGTCTGTCAGTCGAGGGGCCCGAAAAGATCAAAACTAAAAAATTAAATTGGTATTACAAAGTGTACCTGGTCTGAAGGGTTGCACATCGTCCATTCCTACAGCTTTGTTAGGAACAGGATCTTCCACTTCAATTCTCGCCTGAAGGGGTTAGGAACAAGATGATTAGTAACTAATGGACACTTCATGCAATCTCTAGTTAACAATTCAGGATTAGAATATTAACGTCATTATCTCCAAGAAAAAGACTTTTTGAAAAATAGGTATTTAAGCAAATATTAATTTGGTACAAATGATATTGCAGTTTGTGCAATTTTTTTAAAAAAAAACCTTTAAAACCGCAATTACTTTTGCACCAAACTAAATACCTTCAAAAGTGTACTTCCTACAACTTTGCAATATTTCTAATGATACATTCTTTTTTGTTTGTTTGTTTGTTTAGTGTTAAAACAAGATACTTGCCCGACATGGTAAGAAACCTTGGTGTATGTCCTGTGGAGTCTAAACAGAACATATTAGAACCTACTTCATCTGGGTCAACAAGAGCTTGGAAAAACCAAACTCTTATTTGATAAAAATTTTGATAGGAAAAGTGATTAAACAGAATGACAAAGGGGTAAGAAAAATTTTCTTTAAGTTATATTTAAATAAATAATAGGAAAAATATTATATATAGTTATGCAACTTTTCAAAAAGTTTAATAAGATCCAATCAGGGAAAAATAAGAACATTTATTTATTAACCATCTCAAATGTACCAGGAATCTGCTATGCACATTTTATTTCTTTTCCACACAAACAACAAATATAAAAATGGTTTGATGCTGGTTGACCCTCTTCCTGCTTCCTGACCATTCCAAGACATTAGAATAAAATGATGAACCCACACGATCCATTGCTGTCCCTGCCCAGCAGGTTTTGCTCCTAGATTGTCACATGACTGGCTCCTTCTCATGCTTCACTTGGCAGTATCCCACACAGACATTTTCTTCAGGTCAAAACATTGAGCTCGCACCAACAGAGCCTCAAGTACCGAAACACTACACATCAACAGGGTATCGCCTACCACAGTCTCCTGAAGTTTAGCATCCCCCAGATTAGAAATCCACATGCCCCTTCTAACTTTTCCACTCTGTTCTTGACACTACTGCCATTTGATTGTCCTTCAGGTTTACCAAAAGTGTCCCCACCATTTGGTAAGTCACTACCACCCACTGTGATCATTGATTTTACATTTCTATAGCTCCCTTTACACTTCATAGAGTGTTTTCACATTTGTTACCACATTAGTTCATTTCACACCCTGAAAGGTAGGCATAAGTACCTGTAGGATAAATGAGGTCACTGACATCCGACATGTTAAAAAGAAGTTTCCCCCAGATCCCACAGCTAGTAAGTGACCTATCCAGGGTTCTAGTGTGTTCTTATCTTCAAACACAGTGTCTACACCAGTAGGCTGCAGTTGCCTATATCAGAAGATCACACTCCTCCTGTCTCTTTTCACAGCTGTCATCTCACATTGGCTCATCATTACTTTGTACTTCTATTACTACAAGCATGGTTGCCATCAAGATACTCAATGCATGCTATTTTAACTGAACAGGGCAGTTGTTGTGTATTAAAGCAGCACAAGGCCGATTGTTGTTAGTATAATCCTACATAGTATTACTATTAACAATGCTCTTCCTTCCCTGCAAAAGTTCCTTGCAGATCTATTGGAGAATACAAGTACAATAATACTTGCATGTAGCAGGCATTATATTTTCAAATTCCAACGTATAAAAAACCCTAAATTCCAAATTCTTTCTTTCTGAATCTCATTAGGACATTTACACAACCGTAAACACCACAGAGTCATGCATTTGGGCATACTTCAAGCTGGAATAATTCTTTAGCTTTTAGGTAAACTTAACTTCAGAACCCAACTGATTCCTTATGACTTGGAAGCCTTCTCGTTTTATACTATTCTACACCGACCGCCTTCAGTGAACCTTGCAAGTTAGCCGAGCTGTACTACGCTGTCTCATTATATTCAGCACATATGTATTTTATTAATTATAGGCTAAACCGTAATAAAATAATTTAGGTGGGGAAATGCAGAGGTGAGAAAGTATAGTCAAACCATACCTTTTATGTTTTAACATCACCGAATGGTGACATTTAAAATAATAATGATAAAAATAATAGTAGTGAATGACAGTACCTCAGAATCCCAACATGATTTTTCAGCTTCTTCTTTCAATCTTAATGCCGATATTTTAACTACAAAACGTAGTCACAGAACATTAATGGAAACATATATTTCTATGCATTTTAAATACACATTCAAGTCATGAATATTTCTATAAAAGTAACAGCAGAAAGAATTTCAGGGGGTCGAAGCATTTGCAAGAAGCAGTTGTTAGTAATGGGGATACTTTTGCAAAAAAGTAGGAACAAATGCTTATAAGAAATGAAAATCACAGTTGGATCTACACGTGTTAGATTTGTGTATAGCAGCACTTAAGCTGGAAAGAATTCATAGATAGTCACTAAATTATCACTTGTATTATTTTGGTGTGCTCCATCAACACAAGTCAAGATATCAGTTTTTGTTTGCTCTTGTGGAGCACTTTCAATAATATCCACACCATTTTCTCTTTTTCCAATTGGCAGCTTGATTGCTTCTTTCTATTAAGAAAAAGAAAAGAAAAACCCAACTTCAGAAAACATCATATTCATTTACTCGTTCACTCGCTCACTCAGTCCTTCAGTCAGTAAGACAACAAACCGCTATCATAGCCATCAAATCATAGGCATAGACCCAGGGGAAGCTGGAAATAGAAATGAAAGATTTTGTCCTATATTCTAGTAGGGGTCAATATACTATAATTTGTGAAAACAATCAGAACAGAAAAGTACCGCGCTCCAGTCCTACACCTCAGATCAATAAAGTATAGTACGGGCACAAAAGAAACAACAATCGGTTGTACCAGATGCTGCAATAACAGGGCTGCATCTTGAAAGACATACGAGGTGCGGAGGGAAACCATGAAGGGGAGTCCAGAAAGGGCAGCGGGCGCAAAAGCCTGCGTATGAAACAACATACTGTAAGTGAGGGCAGAAGAAGAATGAGGTAAGCCTGGAACTCTGAGAATGGGATGGAGTGACAACTGCAGAATCAGAACCAAATCAAAGAAGGCACGTGTCATGCTAGCAGATGAATTCTACCCTCACGTCATGGGGAGTCACTCAGTAAACAGAGGTTTCCATCATCACAATTCTAGTTTACAACAGCCACTCGGGCACCATTTATGATATTGAGGAGTTCCATTTCTTTCTAGGAGCCTATCCATCAGCCTGTCTTGCTTCACAACATAGCCCCTCGCAGCTGCCTAGAAACTCACAAACGCAGCTACCAACAACAGGTCACTCTGTAGCTTCCCCTAGGTGACTCCCAATTGGGCACAAACAGCAGCTGACCTGGGCCTGCCAGACAGCCCCTCACAAGAGCCCCAAATCCAACACACCTTGGGACCAGCTTCAAGTGACACCAGAACATCACCAAATTAGCTTCACAAATGACCATGCCAAGCCATGGACTGAGCAGACACCGGAGCCCTGCTACAGCCGATCTCACTCTGCGAGGTCAGCCCACACACAGGGGTTCATCTACTGCAGTCACAGCCAGTCGTCCTGAGGGTCAATTTCACACTCAGATGTGCCAACAGCAATAAGGCTCAAGTACAACAGGAGGGCACACACCACCCACACGAGCTTCTGTAACACCTGGCTCAGGTAACCGGGGTCTGTACCACTGGGCCACACACAACACCTGGTCTATAAGGCAATACTGTCAAGATGAGGAGAATTAGCAGATCTACAGAATACACAGAAACAAACACGATAGGAAGGGAAAAAAGACGAGAGAAAAAAACATTTCTCTAATGAAAGACCAGGAAAAAAAAACTAGAGAAAGAACTAAACCCAATGGACACAAGTTATCTACCAGTCACACAGTTCAAAATACTACTTCTAAGGACGCCCAATGAACTTTGGGGAAAAGTAGATAAACGTTGTAACACCTCAACAGAGACAGCAAACAAAAAAAATGGACATGGAAATCATTAACGAAAGTCAACTATGAAAAATACAACATCTGAAATGAGTAATTAATAGATGGAATCAGCACCAGATTTGGTTGAGGCAGACGTTCAAATCAGTGATTTGGAAGACAAGGGAGCAGAAAACACACAATCAGAGCAGAAGAAAAAAATATGAAAAATGATTATGAGTCAAAAAAAATGAGAGAGAGAAGGCTTTAAGGGACTTCTGGGACAAGATAAAGTGTAACAGCACTCGTAAGGCTATCAAAAGGAGAAGAGAGATACAGAAAGGAATTGAAAACCTATTTGAATAAATAATGATGGAAATCTTCCCTAACCTGTTGAAGGAAACGCAAGAGTAGGAAACACACAGAGTTCCAAACAAAATAAAGCAAACCGGCCCAGACCAAGACATACCAGAATTAAAACACCAAAGGGTAAAGACACAGAGAGAATAGTAAAACCAGCAAGAGAAAAGCAGTTAGGTACATACAAGGGAGCTCGCATAAGACTGTCAGGTGATCTCTCAAAAGTAAATCTGAAGGACAGAGGAATGGGCAAGAAATATAGAAATGTGATGAAACACAATAATTTACAACCAAGTGCACTGTATCCAGCAAGGCTCTCATTTAGAATGAAACGAGAGGAAAAGAGCTTACCAGAGAAAAAGGAGGTGATGCAGTTCAGCACCAGGAAACCACTATCACAAGAAATGTAAAACCACGACTAGAAAAAAAAGGAGGATGAGGAGAAGGAGGAGAAAGAACAGGATGGGGAGAAGTGAATAAGAAAATGCCAATAACTACGTGCCTACAAATAATTACTTTAAATGTAAATAGATTAAATGCTCCAGAAAAGACATAAGGTAGCTGAATGGTTAAGAATGCAAGACCCATACACACGACAATCAAACTACAAACTTTCTTCACTGCAAAGGAAACCAACAACAACATGAAGTCATGACCGGATGAATGGAGAAGATATTTGCCAATGATATATTTGATAAAGGGTTGACATCCAAAACATATAAGGAACTCATAAGCCTTAACACCAAAAGACGAACAATGCAATTACAAAATGAGAATAGTACCTGAATAGACTTTTCTCCAAAGAGGTCACACAGATAGCCAAGAGACATACGAAAACATGCTCCGTGTCACTAATCATCAGAGAGATGCAAATTAAAAATACAATGAGCTACCACCTCACAACTGTCAGAATGGCCATCATCCATGAATCAACAAGCAACAAGTGTTGGTGTGGATGTGAAGAAAACGGGAGTCCTCGTGCACTTTTGGTGAGACTGCAAATCCGAGCAGACAATGGAAAACAATATGGAAGTTCCTCAAAAATTTAGAAATAGAACTACCATGTGGCACAGCAGTCCCTCTTCTCGGTTTTCCTCCACAGAAATCCAAAACACTAATTTGAAAACAACATGCATTTCTATGGTCGTTGCCACATTATTTTCTTTTTTTATTGTTTTGCCGCGTTATTTTCAATAGTCCAGATAAGAAAGTAACCAGAGGATCCATCATCTTGGAGAAAGAAGAAGATGGACATATATATAACAAAATGCTACTTTTCAGTAATGAAGAATAAATACTTATCGTTTGTGACAACCTGTGTCGACCTAGACGGTATTATTCTAAGTGAAAAAAGTCAGACAGAGAAAGACAAATACCACATGATTTCACTTATTGGTGACATGCAAAACATTTTAAATGAACAGAGAAAAGGGAAACAAACTCATAGGAGCAGAGAACTAACGGATCGTTGCCCAGTTCAAGGATTGTTACGGGAATGCTTGAAATGGAAACAGGATTAAGAAGTATAAAGTGGCAGATATAAAATAGTCGTGAAGATTTCAAGTACAGCACAAAGAATACAGTAAATAAGATTGTAATAACGAAGTACGGTATCAGGGATACCACACTAATCGGGGTACCAGTTTGCACATTATATAAATGCCTAAACACGATGCTGTACACCTGAGGCTCACATCATATTGAATGTCAACTGTAACAGAAATGAAAAATTTTACATTTAGAAAACAAAACTAAAAACTTTCTGAAACTTGACATTTGACTATATGGTTTTTAAGAATCTCTGCTTTTGACCAGAATAAAGAAAGGATCCTATCTTTTGTAGACATGGCTCCTTTCTTTACTTTGGTCAATGCATCATGGACATGGGCATAGAATCTCATGGACATATTTTTATAGGGAGCAGCCAAGAGCATCATCAGCTTTGGAGCCAAGTGGATTTTGCATCAAACCCTCAAACTTCTCCCTGGCTACTGCAAGTCATGCTGCCTAGACTGTCTTGGTCTCCATTTCCTTATCTCTGAAGATGAAGATTCCCTTCCTTGACAAGACTATTCTGAGGATTAAATCACATCGTGCTGGTTACAGAATAGGTCCGGAACAAGTGTTGATTTGACTATGGAGTATTTCACCATATCAGTTAAAAGAAAATCTGTGTCGCTCTTGCTTATATGGGCCAGGGCCCATGCATCAATAGCACATAATCAAACAGGCCATTAAAACACACACACACAAAAAAAAGAATCTCTGCTTTCCAAATTGGTTATTATTTTGTGCAACACATGTACTCTTCAATCAGATGAAGACATTTAAATATATTCACAATGCAATGATTTAGATCATAGTGCAATCCCTTTGTAATATGGGTTTTGAGATGGAGAACGTGAATTCGAAAGTTTCAAAAGTCTACTATTATTTTAGTCTAAGTGATGAACCTAATATCCTGGAAACTAATATAAAACAATATGGAATGTCCACGGACTGTAAGTGAAAAAGAAAATGGAGAAAACACTCCCTCCTAACAAGTATACCATACCAACATACAAAGTGTAAAAAATAAAACTATATGTCTTATGCTATATAGTTTTAAAACTGAAAGCTACCAGGAAGATTTCATGACTGTTACAATGAGCACCGGAATCCATTAAAGATTTCATTTAGGCACGAGTATGATAAAAGTCATGCTGGTATAACGTAAAAGTCACATTAAAATTCCTTACCCTTAACCAAATTGCATATCTCCGTCACTGTGGGAAAACTCCCTATAGAATTTTACTATTACTATACATTTCCCAGCCCCTTCTTTTTCTCAGCTCCCCTCTTCGATACTTACTAAAGTTAAAAGAACAACAACAAAACAATGAAGCGTCAAATGGTCATATGTTATAAAATGTTTCATGCTGACCAATTTTCCATAACAAACATTAAAAAATGATAGGTGGAGCACTACCAAATTTTACAACTTGGTGCTACACAAAACTAAATTAAGAGCACAACAGTTAATTTCACACAGGAACCTTTTACCTTGGTACCAACATCGAAGAGTCCATCGTCTGACGAAGACCATGAATCATCACTGCCATGTTTCCAGGAAAGACTTCCGGGGAAAGATACACAACAGACACAAGTGAGTTCATTTCTTTACAAAGGCAGCAACAACAACAACAAAAGGAGTACAATTCAGCTATCTGCATATGAAATGAAGTTTCTTGATACGATTAAAATTTAGATGATGTTCTAGAAAAGCTATCAGTTATCTATTTATCTATCTATTTATCAGTTATCTATCTATTTATTATCTATCAGTTATCTATTTCTGCCTCCACCACTCCTAACTCATGCAATATTTAATGAAGATACACTCTAAATTTCCATAACAAAGAATGACAGCCAACATGTTGGCAACACCTGAGAGTACCTTGTTTTCACCAAAAGTCCCCAGGGCTGAATTGAAAACGCAATTAATAGCTGACAAGAGGAACCTGAACTGGGACAAAAGCAATGAGCTAAATCGAGGTAGAACGATACACTGACCCTTCTCGATGGTCTGTCCCTGGTTCAAAGATTAATCTGTGTGGGTCAAAAACGGCAGTCTTGCATCTTTAACGTAGAAAGCAGTTATTAAATTGACCCCATTCCTTCCTTTCACCCTGAAACACTACAGTGAGGTCCCTGAAATGTGTGAAATGTTTGCAAGTTACACGTATAAAAGTCAAAGAACAAATATGTATGTTGTTAGCCTCCCCACTCTCCGATCACTTGTCCGCACAGCTTCCTGGCAATCTCCAACCTTGAAAACTTCAGCCCACGAAGGCATAGACTCCTGAAACAAGGTTGGGCTCAAATGACCCACAGTAGGACTTCTCTATTTCCCTGTTCCTGGAAAATAAGCTCAATGGGGCCTCAGTCATCCACTCCCAACACAGGCATGTTACCACCTACCCAACTCCATTACTGTTTTCACAATCAGTCCTCCCACTGCCCAACCCTCCATCTCCATGGGAAGGACATCAGCTCATTGGGAAAAGAGGTGGAGGTGACGAGACACCTGCCGTGGGCCATAGATCTATGTAGTTCAGCAATCTCCAGTGCCTTTGGACTCGAGGGGACCCCCTCTGTAATTTCGGGTGCAGGTGGATGATACCACATTCCTACTTGCTATTAAGAGAATGTTTCCAGAGTCTCAAAGGTTTAATATGTTTTCATACAACCTTAAATTTTGCTGGTTCCTCCAATTCAACAACGGAAAAGCAGCAACCTGTTCAGATACCCTTGAACCCCTTGGTAACAATGGAACCAGGGGTCAGTTAATCCACCTTCCGGAACCACACTCGTCTAATGAATAAAAACTAGGCCTAACAGCAAAGCTACTTTGTGAATCTACTGTGCCGACAACCTGGGATTACCAATGTTAGGCACATAGTATAGGGTCTAGGCCAGAGCAGAACACTCATTAAAGCTTACTGGCTTCTCTCGGCAGTCTCTCAGTTAACATGCAATTTTAGAAATCCATAAAATCCTACCTGCTTGCAGGGTCGCATTTAGAACATTCATCCACTGTTAAAGAAAAAATTTACATTCATTGTAAATACACAACAGAAAAACACAGAACTTTAAAATTATCAGACTGAACTTATGAAAAAATATTTTTGGGACAACCCCTGAAGACTACAGTAGAATGAATGTTAATGATACTATTGGTGGGAAATTAATACGTGCAGAACTTTTACTTCCACTCCTATTTATATGTGTGTACATATATTTATATTTATATATTCATACATATATACGTACACATATATGTACATGCATGTACTTATGCATGTTTGTATGTATTATACATTTATATCTAATGAAAGAAAAATAAGCGGGATGTGCAATCATTTGATAGCTACAAGTCAAGTGCTACTTACAATGATTGTAATCCTCCCAAACCCATTGCAGTCAACGAAACGGTATCAGCAGTAAAATGAGTATCATAAACTAACACGGTCCAATTTAAATAGCATGATTTTTCTGTACTTCTGTCATGAAGAGCAGTTAGAAGAGAGTCCACTTGTTTTGCTCTTACACAGTACCGCTGTGCCGCTCTTCTGTCAAGGGTGTTCAGTTTAGGATGAAACATCCTGTCATCAGCAGCTTAGTCAAGAAGCAGTCTACTTTGCAGCACGGCAAAACACAGGAAATAGACTCTTTCTGGCCCTCTCTCCAGTGCAGGGTAAGTATGAAAGACTTTGCGATTCCAGTTTTATCTAGTCTAACCCCTGAGACTGTTTCCCTCCATTGCTGGAGAGTCTATCCGGCTCACCTCATAGAGCAGGAAGGTCCAAAGGGTTATTGCTGTACAGCAGCGAGTGATGCCATTTTTCTCATCCCTCCCCATAGTGGCAAATGTGTATAGAAATCATGGTTTTTTTACCTTGTAAGTCATATATCATCAAATCCTAAGCCGATGAATAACAGCAAACAAACAAACACCCCCCCCCCAAAAAAAGACAAAGTGGTTATCTTGAATAACAACCTTCAATGACCCTGGAGTTTTAAGTTTTTAAACATTCAAAAAGATGGCCACTGTATGATTCCAACTATATGATATTCAGAAAAAAACAAAACTATAGAAGCAGTAAAAAGACGAGTGGTTTCCAGAGGTTAGGGAGAAGGGAGGACTGAGGAAACGCCACAGAGGGTATCTAGTAGTGAATCTATTCTGTGTGATACTGGAAGGGTGGAGACCTGTCATTATACGTTTGTCAAACCCCACAGATTGTACAACAGCAAGAGTGAGCTCTAACGTAAAGTGTGGGCTGTGAGTGGTCATGCTGAGTCAGTGCAGTTCATAGATCGTCGTGAATGTACCACCCGGGTGCAGGTGTCAACAGCGAGGGAGGCTCTGTGTGGACGGGGATGTGGGTTTTGAGGGAACTTTCTCTACTCTCTACTCAATTTTGCACTGAACCTAAACCTGCTCTAAAAACGAAGGCTTACTAATAAAAAAAAAAAAATTTCCACTGAAACTGCTATTACCAGATATGAACACATTAATGCTATTTTCAAAATACAGTCACTTTGAAAATGAATATCAAGGTCCAGTATCAGAATATGATTATTCACCCAACCGAATGAAGCATATGAAAAGCCATAAACAAAGCAAGTCATTTTTGGAATACTTACACAAGAAAATCACTGATAAACGTGACTGAACATCTCGCTTTAGCATGCTGAATAGGGATGCCAAGTGAATCAAAATGGAATCGTCCCTGTACTTACAGGACAACTTTGATTCTCATTGTAAATCAGAAATCATTGTGCTGATTTTATTCAAAAGCTATATTGAAACATTAATCACACAAAAAGATTGGAGTTGCCATGGTTATTGCCATAGTAATGTATGTGCAATACCTGTGAAATACTCACGAAAAGGCAAAACAGTAACCAGCACTGCAATGTTTAATGGATGATACAACTGAAACCAATACCAAGGCACGTCACCATTTTCCTTGCTATTAAAATAAAATTTTAAGCTACACTAAAAATTAAGTCAGGCCTATAACTGCTGTGCCGAAAAGACTTCATACAGCAGGCCTGACTGCTATCCTTTGAAAGTCCTGCTTGAATGGCTGGCCCTTGGCTGGTATCTGGAAACCTGCATATGGTGAGGGTTCCCACCATTCCCTAACTAAGTGTGGCTCACCGTGCCTGAACTGCTTGTACAAACAAGGTGGTTCATGCTGGACACTCACTTTCCTTCTGGGAATCAGGAATGTTAGTACCAGCTAGGGGGACGCTGCCTATGTGACTGGCGTGCTATGAAAGCACTCCATGAAGGCACTGAGTCTAATGAGACTCCGGTACCAATAGACAGCATTTCACATGTGGTGCCAGAATTTAATAGTGGGGTATTAAGCACATCCTGCTAACTCCACAGGACATGCGTCTTGGAAACTTGCGCCTGGTTCCCTCCTGTCACAGACACTGCCACACACACCTTTTCTCTTTGCTGATTTTGCTCTCACTGTAACAAATCACAGGCATTAGTACAGCTATAAGCTGAGTCTTGTAAAGTGCTCTAGTGAATAACCAAACCCAGGGGTGGTGTTAAGAACCTCTAATAAATGGCATTATATGAAATTTTAATTCTGTGGGTTGATGCTTTCTACATGATTCAGAAGGTGATTTTGCAGATTACCTGTCATTAAATTCGTTTTTTTTGATTCTTCTTTTGCAGATTCCTGTAGAGCTAGATATATTTGAATAAAGGCATAAAGAGGATAAATGAAATGATGTCAGAAAATACTGTAAAACAAGCAACCATCCTATTTTAATCAGAATAAAAAATAAAACATCCTAATGACAACATGTTCTATCAATTCCTATATAGCAAATGAAGAGATCGCACTGTCAATTTTCTACAACTAGGCAAGTTTTATGTTCTTTTTATAATACTTATGAATCAATCAAGTAACTGGGATAATTACAGAAAAACATATAACTATCACTTGTAGTATAATAATGTACACTGATTATAGAGTTCCTTTGCTTTCTAAACTTTTTTATTTCTTATAAAACCAAAAACATAGCTCTCATATGAAAAGGCAGTGGTTAACAGAATATGTGAAAATGAAACAAAAAATTATATCCATGTAGGATGAATTACCCCTGGATATACCAAGAAACTCAACATTCAGAGGAAAAAAAACGTGTCTTCCCTATTGACCTGCTGCATTTCTCTCTCCATCTGATAATGTCCTAGTCACTCTTCTCATGTCCCATTGAAATGCTAGTGCACATTCTGGAAACCTAGGAATCATCTTCGTTTTCTCACTCCCCACTAACTTTTACATTCAATTATCACTAACTTCTATTAACCATAACACTCTCCAGGCTCTGCTTCATTTTTCCACAGCCACTGCCCTAGTCAAACAGGGGCTCTTAGCAGATGGCTTTCACAGGGGGAAAAATGAGACACCACCGACTGTTATTGTTGCTTCCTAAAGGAATAGGATTTATTTTCAGCAAAACAAATGAGAAAGACATAAGCCAGCAAAGACCAACATGTTAAATTGAATAAATTAACCTTCCTGACTTTCTTGTCTTTCAAAATGGATGCGTGAAAACATCACAGTGGACTGATACTAGTCCAAGGAAGTAAAAGCTTCCTTTGTCTGCGACTTATTTTTATGTGCTTTTCTTCAATCTATCCTCTATGTGAGGGGCCAGCAAACTCCAACCTGCCATCAGTTTTTATAAATAAAGCTTTACTGTAGCACGGTCTTGCCTATTCAGTTGGCCCACGACTGTTTTCATACCATGATGGCAGATTTGAGTAGGTATGACAGAGACCACATGGCCTAAAATCAGGCCCTTTACAGATAAGCTTGCTGGTCCCTGCTTATACCACAACCAGAGTGTCCGAATGCCGTCTCATCTTGTTCCTAGTCTGCTCAAAACTCTCCCATGATCCCTGCAGTAACCATTGCTGAGTCCCTGCCCACTTGCCATTTCTTCATCTTCATTCTCACTGGAGAACCACAATGCTGTGTGGATATTTACTGTCCCAATACACAAAGAACATGGCCTCTCTCCAGCTCCACAAAGAAAAATGATTATACTATGCTAATCACAGTGACTGCTGTACCCCTAACTGCTGTGGGAACCAGCATGTGCTGTACCCCAGCCTGGAAATGTTAAGGGATCTACTGGCAGCTTCTCAGTCTTCTTCCTATTTAAAAGAATCACATAGCTGATCATCACTGTTTATCAGGGAAACGGAAATCAAAACCACAGAGAAATACCACCTCATTACTGTCAGATGGCTACCATCAAAATGGCACCAGATAACAAATGTCGGCAAGGAAGTGGAGGAAAGGGAAAACAGACCCTGCACTGTTTTTGGATTTGTAAATTGTTATATTCACTGTGGGAAACAGTATGGAGATTCCTCAAAATATCAGAAATAGAACTGCCATGAGATCTTGCAATTCTACTTCTGGGTATTTGTCCAACGAAAACCAAAACAGTAATTTGAAAAGACACCTGCACCTCTATGTTCACCGCAGCAGTATATATAATAGCCAGGATATGGAAGCAACATAGGCGTCCTTCGATAGATGAATGCATAAAGAGGATTTGATATGTGTGTGTGTGGGGTGTGTGTGTGTGTGTGTGTGTGTATACAGTAATACTATAACTGATATTAGAATAATTAACTCATCCATAATATAACTGATATAATAACTCATCCATAAAAGATGAAATCTTGCCCTTTGTAACAATATGGAAGTTCCTAGAGGTATTATGTAAGTGAAAGAAGACAGAGAAAGACAAATACCTTATGATCTCATTTATATGTGGAACCTAAAAAAACAAAACAAACAAAACAGAAACAGATCCATAGCTACAAAAAAGTAACTTGATTGTTCCCAGATGAAAGGGAGTTGAAGAGATGAACGAAAAAGAAAGTGTATGAGAAGTACAAACTTCCAGTGATGAAATATCTAAGCCACAGGGATGTAGTTAACAGCACAGGGAAAATATCAATAATATTACAGTCACTTTGAAGGGTGATAGATGCTTACTAGACATATTGTGGTGATAACCTCGCAAGGCATATCAATGTCAAATCACTATGCTGTACACCTGAACTGATATAATGTGGTATGCCAACTATATAACACAGAAATGCAGTCCTTCAGCCTTTGGATATTGTCCTGTGAGAATATGATGCTTGGAGCCATTGCTAATTAACCAGCCAGCAAAGAAAATGGAAAACCTACAGAAACGCAGTCCTTCAGCCTTTGGATATTGTCCTGTGAGAATATGATGCTTGGAGCCGTTGCTAATTAACCAGCCAGCAAATGAGACTTAAACGAAACACTGACAACCTCACAACTGAAATAGGGACAACAACAGGCAACTCATGGCATCACAGAACCACCAAAACCATCCTGGTTCCTCCTGTTGTAACCACTGTTAATTAGGTCACCTATTACCTGCAGCTAAAACATTCTAACTGATATATTTCCCAAGGCCTACAGGATAAGAGCAACTCCTTTCTCTAGAACTAAAGACTTTCCTAAGCTTGCCTTACCTAGGTATTCACCACTTTCTCAAACATTCCCACAGCACGCTTTTTATACCATCAAAACTGAACTGCTTGTAAATCCTTCAAAGTTCACTGTGTATCTTAGCCTATGTCTGCAGTTCCTTCTGCCAAATCTATAATCTTGATTATTGTTTCCCCTGCCCAACACGGTCCTTCTGCCTCTTTATCTGGCCAACTCACACTCACACTGCATACTTCCCTTAAATCCTACCCAGATTTTCACAACCGAAATCATCATCATGGACATAAAGTGTCTGGCCCACGAGATCTGACAATTAGGTTCACGAAGTCATCCTAGAAAAAGTGCTGCACACCTCATTGCTGAGTATCACTATGGTCACCTTCGAAGTACACCTCTTGGGAAGCTATGCACCAATGCTAGCACCTAGTCTACTCTGCGAAGCAATTTTGGAACTCTTTATATGGAATGGCCATCAGAGCTGTTGTTGTATTACTCTTGATGTCCTGAATGTCATCAAAATGTCTTTCTTTCAGTATTTCCTTTATCTTCGGGTAAAGAAAGAAGTCATTGGGGGCAGATCAGATAAGTAGGGTGGGTGTATCAATACAGTTATTTGTTTACTGGCTAAAAACTCTCTCACAGACAGTGCCATGGGAGCTGATGTATTGCTGTCATGCAACAGCCATGAATAGTGGGCCAAAGGTTGAGGTTGTTTTCTTCTAACATTTTCATGCAGTCTTTTCAGAACTTCCAAAAACTAAACATGGTTAACTGTTTGTCCAGTTGGTACAAATTTATAATGAGTAATCCCTCTGATGTCAAAACAGTTTAGCAAAATTGTTTTGACTCTTGATTTCGACTGACAGAACTTTTTGGTCTTGGAGAATTGGCTGACTTCCATTGTGTACTTTGATGCTTTGTTTCAGAATCGTATTGGTACACCCACGTTTCATCACCAGTGAAAACACGGCTCAAAACATTGTCTTGCCTCTCCAAAAGGTCTTGGCAGCCTTTGACTCTCCTTTGCTTCTGTTCATCGGTGAGCTCCTTTGGATCTATTTTTGCACACACCTTTCTCATGCCAAGATTGTCAGTTAAAATTTTCCTAACTGTTTCTGTATCGATGTTTACTTGGTCTGCTATGCTTCTCACAGTCAGCCAATGATTTTGACTCACAATTCGATGAATTTTTGCAATGTTTCCTCCGTTCTGGTCGTTACTGGCCACCATGACGTCTCTTCATCAGTGACGCAATCTTTCCCCTCAGAAAAATGTTTAATCTATTTGTACATAGCCGTTTTCCTTGTGACATTATCCCCATGAACCTGGACTAACATGTTCCTGATTTCACTTCCACTCTTGCCAAGTTTAACAAGAAATTTAATGTTTGATCATAGCTCTGATTCAAGCTCAGACAGCCTCGCAATGGCACACAAAAACATGCAACAACAACGAGCAAGACACTCGTGTCAGCTCAGCAAGACACCGCCACACATCAACACGAACACAGCTCTGAGACACTGATATACCAAGGTTATGAAACCTTACTGAGCTGTTTCTACAGTGCTGCCAATGTAAGCGCACGGTGGCAAGTTCTCAAACTTAATTGTCAGATCTGATGCTACAACCCAATAAAAAACAATAATGATAATTATAAGCTCTCAGTGGACTCTGGCACCTAGTAAGCACTGTGTAAAGTATAATAAATAATAAAAATGACAATAATAAGAACACGCTCTTGGAGGTAGGGACTGTGGTTTTAAAATGCTTGTCTTCTGCAACATCAAAATAACACTTAGTGCCTAAAAGACTCCTGATGGTTACATAGCAAACGGCTGCAGAGGCAAATAAATACATGAATGAAAAGATTGGCCTTGAAAATTCTGTTTTAAGAAACCATAGAAATAAGCCAGGGACAGCTCTAAAGTCTTAGGGGCACATTAAAGATCAAATTCCATTTCATCTCTGTGTTTCCTATAACTTGCAAAACCACCGACACAAGTGCTTTGATAGAGGTCTACTAAGTTAAAGGGGTCCTTGGGCATTTCAGATTGCACAATGTGCCACATTCAGTGAGCAGAATAGCGTTTTTGTCATTGTGAAACTTTTCTGTACTTTTATTATAATCTTTTGAGTCCTAAGTTAGGCTATGGGAACATTTATTATGATTATCTTTTGACTAATGGCTACAAAGCATCTTGTTCTAGAGAAATTACACTGTTATGACAACTATCCAACTAACAGAAGAAAACATTTTCTTCTAATGAGGTCAACATGTCTCACTCTGTTTTGACTTATGAGAAAAAAAGGTGATAATAGTGAGACCTTGTTGGCATATCCACATGGAAAATAACCCATGCTTCTCAACAAGGCACAGCTTTACTGACTTGTATCAGTAGATACCTTTTAAAAACAGTCTCACTGCGGAGAACTACCAAAAAATGGCAGCGTGAGGTGAGCCTCTGTAACGTTCCCCTGGAATTTACAACTAATCGGACAACAATAACTCCACAAAGGACTCCCTGCACAGCAGGCAGGCAAGATGAAGAGGCCCACTACTGAATTCACCTCCAGGTGGGCGAATCGCGTGAGCGGGGGAGGAGGGAAGGGAGAAGTGCGGAGAAGGAGCCGCGTGGGAGCAGGTCAAAGACCTAGATCAGTGCTCCGAGCACGCTGCATCCCGGAACTACCGCAGCTGCGGGAGAGGGAAGGACTCGGACTGCTAGGGCTCCGCTTACGGCCCACAGGGCTGAGGGGGCAGCATATAACACGGCTGAACCCAACCCACAAGGCAGAGACCTCGGAGCAAAGACTGAGGGAAGAAGGCTGAAAATGGTGGTTTAAGCCCTCACTGCCGAGCGGAGAACGGAAGCCTTAGGCACTAAGACTAGCCGCCCCCTCCCTACCCTCCCAGAGTTCGGCCCACCCCCAACGGCCCGGTGCTAGAAGCGATAAAGTAGCAGTGTCAGATCAAAAGGACAGGATATTTGCAGATCTGAGAACTGTGGACCGTAGACACAGATTCGCAGCCCAACTAGTTCCGGCGAAGGGGAGGGAGCTGTGGAAGCGGGACCAGCTGTGGTGGTGGTCGCTGCCATTGCTCTGGGCCACCTCTCACAACTCACCCCGCCCCTGGCCCCACCTATCTGGGCGGATCCCTGCAGGAGTAAACAGAACTGCTGAAACATACGGGCTCTTAATCGGGTGCAAAAAGAGCTTTGGAACTTCAAAAGTTCTCTGCACCCCCACAAGGACGTGGCGCCCTATGACCCAGGTGAACTGTTAACAGAGGAGAGGCCAGTCTCTCAGGAAATCCCGCCATTGTGTGAGAAGCTGGAATAGTGCAGAGAAAACGTAGCACTACTGTGTCAGAGGAAAAAAAAGGCTGCAGTCAGAGAGAAAATAAAACGTTCTACCAACAAGTATTGGAAAACAAAAGAAAGACCTCTTCCTATCAACCTGTTGCAGAAGCCTCTCCTGTAGATGTCTAAGAAGAGAAATAATAAATCAGTAATTGCCAAGAAAAACCAAGGCAACAAGACAGCTCAGAAAGAAAGGGAAGTCTCCAGAAAAGGAACTTAAAGATATGGAAATATGTGACTTAAATGATAGAGAATTCAAGATTGCAGTTCTGAAAAACCTCAAAGAGATGCAAGAAAACACAGAAAGGCAATTTAATGAACTCAGAAACGCAATCAAAGAACAACATGAGCATTTTATGAAAGAGATTGAAATTTTGAAAAAGAACCAAATGGAATTTCTGGAGATTAAGAACTCAATAGAAGAAATTGAGAATGAAATAACCAGCTTAGGTAGTAGAGTTGACCATATGGAGGAAAGAATCAGTGACATCGAAGATAGAAACCTGGAAATTACACAGATGGAAAAAGAAAGAGACTTGAGACTTAAAAGAAATGAAAGAACTCTACAAGAAGTATCTGACTCCATCAGAAAGAGCAATATAAGAATAACGGGCATACCAGAAGGAGAAGAAAGAGAGAAGGGAACAGAGAATATATTCAAAGAAATTGTTGATGAGAACTTCCCAAATTTGTGGACAGAACTGGATCCTCGAATCCAAGAATCAAATAGAACACCTAATTACCTCAATCCCAACAGGCCTTCTCCAAGGCACATTACATTGAAGCTGTCTAAAATTAACACCAAAGAAAGAATCCTCAAGGCAGCCAGGGAAAAGAAGACGGTAACCTACAAAGGAAAGCCCATTAGATTATCATCAGATTTTTCAGCAGAAACTCTACAAGCCAGGAGGGAGTGGAACCAAATATTCAAAATGTCGAAAGAGAGAAATCATGAGCCAAGAATGATATATCCAGCAAAGATATCCTTTAGATATGAAGGAGGAATAAAGACTTTTCCAGACATACAGAAGCTGAGGGAATTTTCTAATACACGACCTGCACTACAAGAAACACTAAAGGAGGCTATTCGACCACCATCAACAGGGACAATTTGTGGCAACCGAAACATAAAAAAAAAAAAGGGGGGAGCGTAAAGGCCTGAACCAGAATATGGGAATGGAGAAAGTAAGCGTGCTGAAGAAAATGGAATACTCTAAATATCAAACTTTCTTTTACATAATCTTAAGGGTAACCACTCAAAAAAAAATCCAGAACTGAAATATATACTGTAATAAAAGAAGAAACAGAGGGAAACATCATAGAATACCACCACACAGAAATAACAGACAACAACAAAAAGGCAAAGAAACAATGGAGTCACAGCCTTACCAGAAAACTAAAGATAGAATGACAGGAAATCCTCACGTATCAATAATCACCCTAAATGTAAATGGACTGAACTCACCAATAAAAAGGCACAGAGTAGCAGATTGGATCAAAAAACTAAACCCAACCACATGCTGTCTCCAAGAGACACATCTCAGCTACAAGGACAAGCATACACTCAAAGTGAAAGGGTGGAAATTGACACTCCAAGCAAATGGTACCCAGAGAAAATCAGGTGTAGCCATAATGATATCAGATGAAACAGACTTCAGGGTGAAAAAGATAACAAGAGACAAAGATGGACATTTCATAATGGTAAAGGGGACTATACAACAAGACATAACAGTCATCAATATTTATGTCCCAAATCAGGGAGCACAGAAATATACCAAGCAACTACTAATAGAACTAAAGGGAGAAATTGACCAAAACACAATTATACTAGGGGACTTAAATACATCATTGACAGCTATGGATAGATCATCCAAACCGAAGATAAATAACGAAATTGCAGCCCTAAATGACACATTACATGAAATGGACATCATTGTCATATATAGAGCACTTCATCCTAAAACATCATACTATACATTCTTTTTGAGTGTACATGGAACATTCTCAAGGATAGACCATATATTAGGGCAGAAAAGCAGCCTCAGCAAATTTAAGAAGATTGAAATCATACCAAGCATATTCTCTGATCACAAGGCTTTGAAATTGAGATTGGATATCAACTGCGAAAAGAAAGCAGGAAAAAACACAAATACATGGAGATGAAACCACATACTTTTAAAGAACGACTGGGTTAAAGAAGAAATTAGAGGAGAGATCAAAAGATACATAGAAACAAATGACAATGAAAGTACATCCTACCAAAATTTTTGGGATGCAGCGAAAGCAGTTTTAAGAGGGAAGTTTATATCATTACAGGCCTGTCTCAAGAAAAGAGAAAAATCCTAAATAAACAACCTCATGTTACACCTCAAAGAACTAGAAAAAGAAGAACAAGTGAAACCCAAGGTCAGCAGAAGAAAGGAAATAACAAAAATCAGAGCAGAGCTCAATGAAATAGAGAACAAAAAGACAATAGAAAAAATTAATGTGACAAAGAGCTGGTTCTTTGAAAAAATTAATAAAATCGACAAACCCTTGGCTAGACTCACTAAGATAAAAAGAGAGAAGACACTAATTAACAAAATCAGAAATGAGAAAGGGGAAGTTATCACGGACACCACAGGAATACAAAGGATCATGCAAGAATACTATGAAGGACTATATGCCACCAAATTCAATAACCTAGAAGAAATGGACAAGATCTTAGAAACATATAGCCTTCCAAGGCTGAACCATGAAGAACTGGAAAATCTAAACAGACCGATCACCAGTAACGAAATTGAATCAGTCATCAAAAACTTTCCCAAAATCAAAAGTCCTGGACCAGATTGCTTCACCAGTGAATTCTACCAAACCTTCAAAGAGGATCTAATACCAATCCTGCTCAAACTCTTCCAAAAAATTGAAGAAGAGTCAGTACTCCCTAACTCATTTTATGAGGCCAACATTACCCTGATACCAAAACCTGGTAAGGACAACACAAAAAAAGAAAACTACAGGCCTATATCTCTGATGAATACTGATGCAAAAATCCTGAACAAAATTCTAGCAAAGCGAATACAACAATGCATCAAAAAGATTATTCACCACGACGAAGTGGGGTTCATACCCGGGGCACAAGGATGGTTCGACATCCGCAAAGCCATCAATGTGATACATCACATGAACAAAATAAAGGACAAAAATCATATGATTATATCAATTGATGCAGAAAAAGCATTTGACAAGATACAACAATCACTTATGATTAAAACACTTAAAAAAAAAGGTATAGAAGGAAAATACCTTAACGTAATAAAGGCCATCTATGACAAGCCCTCAGCTAATCTCATAATTAATGGTAAAAAACTGAAGCCCTTTGCTCTACGTTCAGGAACACAACAGGGCTGTCCCCTATCACCTCTGCTTTTCAACACAGTGTTGGAAGTCCTTGCCAGAGCCATCAGGCAAGAGAAAGAAATAAAGCATCCAAATTTGGAATGAAGAAGTTAAAATATCACTCTTTGCAGATGACATGATGCTATATATAGAAAACCCTAAGGACTCCACCAAAAAGCTGTTAGAAACAATCAACGAATACAGTAAGTTGCTGGCTACAAAATCAACATACAAAAGTCCATTGCATTCCTATATACTAACAATGAAATCTCAGAAAAAGAAATACAAAAAACAATTCCCTTTGCAATTGCAGCAAAAAGAATAAAATACCTAGGAATAAACTTAACCAAGGAAGTGAAGGATTTATATGCTGAAAACTGTAAGACATTTTTGAAAGAAATTGAAGAAGACACAAAGAAATGGAAAGACATTCCGTGCTCATGGATTGGAAGAATCAACATAGTTAAAATGGCCATATTACCCAAAGCCATATACAGATTTAATGCAATCCCCATCAAAATCCCAATGGCATCTTTTTAAAGAAATAGAACAAAAAATCATCAGATTTGTTTGGAACCACAAAAGGCCCTGAATAGCCAAAGCAATCTTAAGAAAAAAGAACAATGCTGGAGGTATCACACTGCCTGACTTTAGCTTGTACTACAGGGCTACAATAATCAAAACAGCATGGTATTGGCAGAAAAACAGACACATAGACCAATGGAATAGAATTGAGAACCCAGAAATAAAACCACATAAATATGGACAGATAATTTTTGACAAAAGAAGCTAAAAACATACAATGGAGGAAAGACAGCCTCTTCAATAAATGATGCTGGGAGAATTGGATAGCCACGTGCAAAAGAATGAACTGGACTGTTATCTGTCACCATGTACCAAAATTAATTCAAAATGGATCAAAGACTTAAGCATAAGACCTGACACAATAAACTGCATTGAAGAAAACATAGGTACTAAACTTATGGACCTTGGGTTCAAAGAACATTTTATGAATTTGACTCCAAAGGCAATGGACGTAAAAGCTAAAATAAACAAATGGGACTATATGAAACTTAAAAGTTTCTGCACAGCAAAAGAAACCATCGACAAATAAAGAGGCAACCGACTGAATGGGAGAAGATTTTTGCAAATGGTTCCTCCGATAAGGGTCTAACATCCAAAATATACAAGGAACTCATGAAACTCAACAACAAAAAAACAAACAACCCAATTGAAAAATGGGCAGAGGACCTGAAGAGACATTTCTCCAAAGAGGACTTACAAATGGCAAATAGACATATGAAAAAATGCTCCACATCACCAATCATCAGAGAAATGCAAATAAAAACCACAATGAGATATCACCTCACCCCAGTCAGAATGGCTTTCATCAACAAGACAAATAGCAACAAGTGTTGGAGAGGCTGTGGAGAAAAAGGAACCATCTTACACTGTTGGTGGGAATGCAGACTGGTGCAGCCGCTATGGAAGGCAGTGTGGAGGTTCCTCAAAAAATTACAAATAGAATTACCATATGACCCAGCAATCCCTCTCCTGGGTAACTACCCAAAGAATTTGAAATCAGTTATACATAAAGACACGTGTGCTCCAATGTTCATTGCAGCTTTGTTTATGGTGGCCAAGACATGGAAACAACCAAAATGTCCTTCGATAGATGAATGGATAAAGAAGTTGTGGTATATAAACACAATGGAATACTATTCGGCCTTAAGGAAAGATGATATAGGAACATTTGTGACAACATGAATGGATCTTGAGAGTATAATGCTAAGCGAAATAAGTCAGACAGAAAAAGCAGAGAACCCTATGATTTCACTGATATGTGGTATATAAACCAAAAACAACAAAAGAACAAGACAAACAAATGAGAAACAAAAATTCACAGTCACAGACAATAGTTTAGTGGTTACCAGAGGGTAAAGGGGGTGGGGGGAGGGAGATGAGGGTAAGGGGTATCAAATATATGGTGATGGAAGGAGAACTGACTCTGGGTGGTGAACACATACTGGGATTTATAGATGATGTAATACAGAATTGTACACCTGAAATTATGTAATTTCATTAACAATTGTCACCCCAATAAATAAATTTTTAAAAAAAACAGTCTCACTGCGATTCCTTCACACTGGCTAAGTTTTGTAGTTCTTATTGTTTGCCATTTGTTTATGGGACTACGAAGGTATTGTTGAGTTCTTAGTTTTAGTTACATTATGGTGAGACAAACCACAATGTAATAACAAGAATTCATTCACTACGTGTAATCCATTTGCTGTAAAATTTAAACAAATATCCATTTTTACAAGTCCAACTTATTGTCCAACTTATAAGGTGATTATAGAAGCAACATACAACATACTAACTTAAAAATCATTTTTCTTATTTACACAAATATCATATGGGATTGTAGGGGTCATGACTAGATAAATGAGTTTCTTTTCACACAATACTCTCTCAGATTTTAAATTACCTACAATTAACTTTTATAATAATTCTGAATACTAGACTATTAAGAAAGACATTAACTAACAAAGAAAAAATATACATGCAATATACACATTTTTTAACAGCTCTTTCAATAGCAAAACTTTCTTAGTCTTACTGTATGTCTGGTAGGACCACAAAGAATACTTCACTATTAAGAGTCTTACCTCGACTGTTACTGTCAGAAGACGTTTCACATCTCCATCCTTTTTTATAACCAGAAATTAGTTGGACGTTGCTATGTATAAAAGAGGTGAGAATATTACTGTCTTAATACTGACAGGAAAACATTTATCAAAACATGGAATTCTTAGAGTATTTCAGGTAATATCTGAACTAATATAAAAACTTGAATTATCCCATACGCTTCAATTTTGTAAGTTCTAAAGACAAACAAATAAAGAAACAAAAACTTATAGACACAGACAACAGTTCAGTAGTTGTCAGACAGTAAGTGGAAGAGGGGATAGTAGAAAAGGGTAAAGGGGGTCAAACATATGGTGACAGAAGGAGAACTGACTCTGGGTGGTCAACACACAATGTGATATATAGACAATATATTAAAGAATTGTACATTTGAAACCTATGTAATTTTACTAACCATTGTCACCCCTATAAATTTAAGTTAAAAAAAAACCATAGTAAGTTGTACAAAATTTTTCTTAAGCATGTGATTAAAGAAGACAAAAAAACAAGGTGAACCAGTCATGTTGAGGGCAGTATAGTTCAGTCAGTGAATTAGAATTAGCAGGGGCAAGTGTTGAGAACTCAGAAATCCTAGTTCTATAGCCCACAAGATCCGTTTTCGGGGAAGTCACCGCTGTTAGAATCAGAGCTTTCCTCTACAAACCAAGCATCTCACTGCCTTATTTTATAGGTTGTCAGAGGATCAAATAGGTAATACAGCAAAATTGTAAGGCAACGGAATAACTTTTTTTGAGCTTTAGTTTTTGAAATTATTTTGGAATTCCAAATAAACCTAATGTGTGCTTTTCATAGGTTCTATTTAACATTCAAATGTTGCAGTTTACAGAAAATGTTTTTAATTTTGGTTATCAGCTACTCTCTTTGTGGTTTGTAATTCAGTACATCTCAGCTATTATGTAATTTGTAATTAAATGCGTTTAGAAATATGTTACCTCAATAAGGTAGATAACATAACTGCCCCTATTATCGTAGCTAATCACACCAGTGGCAGAAAAGTCACAGAAGTCAAGACCTGGCTTGGACTACTTCCGTCTCATGTCTACCTCCTGAAACTCTGACCTCTCAGATCTTTCTAACCTTCCTAGGCATCCCCAGTTGACGTGGAAGATAGAACACATGCACACTCATGAGGCGTGGAAGGGGTGCAGCTATTCTAACACCAAGTAACCTCCTTTAGATCCAGAGCTTTCTGTTTACTGGCTTCCGTGTCAGGCAAAACTTTAAATACTCTGAAACCTGAGGGAGAGTCAAGTCACTGGCCAGATTTTCATTATTTTGGAAAACAGATCACTGAGCCTCATCTTAACTAAGGAATCACAGGCAAGTTAGTGTCTACTACTCTGGGAAAGGCGTATGGGACCTTCCAGGACCTAAGGAAAGATACTCCATGGGATAGCAAGTGGCCTTGGGGTACAGATCTGGTAACAGGAGAAAGGAAAGTCTGATCTTTTCCTGCAGCATTACTGGCACCTCTCTGACAGCTCAGAAAGTTCCAACTAACATGTGCCGGCAGAAGACACAACAAGACACTCAAAAGGGTAAGTCATTATGAGGTTTGGGCTAAGATGTGGGCCCCACATAGTTTTTCAGTGTTGGGGAAGGCTGTGTGTGGCTAAAGCTAGAAGTCCAGACTCCCGGGACAGGGAGCTGGTGCTCTGGAATAGGGGCTAAGGATGTAAGCGAGCATCTGCATGTCAAGTTAAAAATATCGCCACTTCGAAGTCCAAATGTGGAAAACCATGGACACAGAGGACTCGGGATCAGCAAGGGAACCTGGGAGCACAGGGAGTCATGACGACGGGATCCGTTTCTATAGCAACCATGCAGCAACACAATCGATGGAAACCAATGAATGACCAGAATGACCTTCCTTCCCTCTCCATCTGACTTGTGAAAGAGGATGGTCCCCCTTGGACTTAGGGAACACTCTGGCTTCTTGAAAAATTCAAGGGGGGAGCATAGCCAATAGCCTCCAGAAAATACAGAATTTCCTGCTAAACTGTACATTTTACACACCCAAATAACTAGTAGGAAAAGTCAGAGAAGAGACATTATTGGTACCTGACACACAGGGGTTATGCTTGGAATGAAACGGAGAATGTGGGGATCCCTAAAGATAAAGGTCTTCAAAGTTCTGGGATAAGGAATCTGTCCCTTTGCTACGTCTTACACGTCTGATCGTTTGCTTGGTTTCTGGCTGAGGATGTCTACTAACTCACTGCCATTCCCCTCCTGCCTGACCCCAGTTAGGACGTCTCACCTGTTCCCTAAGAAGTAACAGTTCAAGTGTTTGGAAGCCCAGTTTGGTGATAACTAGCATTTCAATGTACACACTTACTCCTTCAAACCCTTAGAGAAAGCATATTCTTCCGCGGTGCGCCCAGTGTCATCTCGAGCAAAGACATCTGCACCTGCCTGAAGCAGAAGCTGGACTGTATTTGAGGACTTATTCCTTGCAGCAAGCATGAGGGCTGTTCTGAAATAACGAAGAGACAACTTCACCCTTAGGAACTTTCAGTTACATAAACAGCAACATTGAGAGACTTTACCAAGTTCAATACAGTGCTTATCTGTATACAATCGACCATTTACATGCTTAAGTGTTCATCTTTGTAAATTATGTCCAAGGCTAAAATGAAGGGACATAAAAACAAAACAAAAAAAGCCTCTTGCCCCACTGGGTATTACCATAAGGTGCTAATTTAAAGGTCTCTAATAGACAAGTAACTCTGCTGAGGTCACTTATCTGAAATAGGTGAAGATTTCAATGAAGAATTTCCCGTTTCGTCCTTAGTCTTATATATGGTGCATCCAAAGTCAGCTAGAAGTCAAGTAAGTTAAAGCTACTTGGCAGGCTCAAAACAATAATATTAGTACTAATTCTAGTAAACATTGTCATCGTTGAGTTAACGGTGCTCATAAGCATGTGCTGGGCACTGAATCACATGCCAGGTCATGACACACGACCATACTTGAAGGAGATATTATTTCCCTCGTTTCCACATCGGGAAACATGTTTGGTGATGACAGTAATGTTCCCATGGTCACACACGTGACACATAGGAAAGCTGAACATTGAACCCAGTCCTGAGTGCACTGAAAGCCCATCTCTTCTTTAATCACCCATCCATGACTTGTTTCATTAAAGAAGAAGTTTATTCAGTTAATGTTGTCTTTCTCCCTTCTACCCATACCAATTAAAAATGATTAAAAAAAACATCAAAATAGACTAGAAATGAAAAAAGAATAAAAACTGAGGAATATCTGGTAGTAATAATTCACAGTCATTTAGGGAACACCCTATAACATCAGTATTCCTTCAGGAAAACAATTTAAAGCAGAGTCATCCAAACAACAAAATCAACTCCTATTTACGTTTAACGTGCATCTTTTAAGGAAACCTGAATACACAGTAGAGGTTAAAAAAACTGTCAGAGAGACTAAACCCAATATTGTATCATAAACTAAGTTAGAGTCCATACTATACAAAATTAGTAAAATTACCGTGAAAACCCTTTAGCTAATATAATACCATGTGACCAAAAACTGCAATGACAAATGACATCAGTCGATATCATAAATGAATATGAATCCTGCAGGATACGGTTCTTCTTGTTCACCAGTCAGAATAATTGCTATTCTACCTAACTAACGATGTGCTGATATTTTTCACTTTGTAATTATAGGTTAATCCTCTTCTTCTTAATTTAATCTTTCTGACTTGAGTAACTGTTACCGCTCTAAAACAGTTCTAAGTTAAAAAACAAACAAACAAGTACCTTTTCCACTTATCAACTGCATGTATGTTTGCATGTCTCTCGAGTAAATATTCCACCATTTTCGGGCAGTTCTCATTCACAGCAAATAAAAGTGGTGTAAAACCAAACTGTAAAACAGAGAAAACAATTTATAGCTTAAAAAACTACGTAGTTCTAAATTGAATTTGAAAACTCATAAAAGATCCTCTAAACTTGAACATACACTAGAGAAAGTAAATAAAAAGTAGCCCTCTGTGTTGTCGTCTGCTGCTCCTTCCCTTTAAAATATCCTCCTCCTTCCTCTCCAACAGATGGACTTCCACCTCATTCTCCAGAACTCCCTTGAAACACTGACAGTCCTGGTGCCAAGAACTTTGCTCCCATCACAATCTCTATCGCACTATACTGCAGTTATTTTATCGTTCCCCACCTGAACCCAGAGCTTTCTGAGGGCAGGGGCTATTCTTCATCCCTGTATCTCCAAGCTCGAAAACATAGATGTAAATGCTTTAAGTCGTTTCATTGAATTGATAACCTAAATAATTATTTCTGGGGTAGTGTTTGTTACATTATATTCCAAAGAATATGTACTTTAGCAGAAATTAATTACTGTGCCCCAGTAGGAAGATTCCAGAAAGATCACCTGTGTTTGAGAAGTATTATAAAACTGTGCTTTATATGGTTATTACTAAAGAAGTGTTTCAGGTTGCTTAATCCCGATTTGACAATACTTTTCTGTGGCAAACATTAACATTTGAAGTATCATAGAATTTCAGGGATACAGTTTGGAGAGCTTTCCAACAGAAGTGAAGGTTTTCTGCAGTTTATACAAACTTGCTTGCTTCTCTTCTATCCATATTCTCAGGATCCCAGATGTCAACTTCAGGCTCTCCTACTCCAAAAGGGTCACTAAGGAAGTGGACTCTAAATTAAAAAGAGTTAGGCTTCAAATGACCTTTGATTGCTTATCACTAAATGGTCCATGGGTTTTCTCCCATTATAAGATGATGGGTTTTTATCTTAGCTGTTGGTAAGCTCAATGTGAAATTTTATTCTCAGTTACAATGATAACCTTGGGACCCCAATGCCTATCTACTTTCTGAAAAAATCTGTTTTTTATTCTGTTTCTATTTTAATTGCTACTTAAAATTATTTTATAGCTCAGGCAAAATGTAACTCCGAAATAAAATATCATGGCTTATCAGTTCACGTTTTAATGCTGATCTATATGGATGATTTTTAGCATCATGAAAGCAACTAAATCACTTGCATTTTTAAGGAACCACGTTGAGGAGGATGATAGAATACTGCCTGGAATATGCATAACATCTACAACTATAACCATCATTGACCTCATAAGACTTAAAGACATTTCAATGGGTATGATTATTTATAGGACATATAATGAAAAAGGAAGTTTTTAGGTTTTTGTTTTTTAAAAAGAAAAACTTAGGAATTCTAGCTTGAAAAACTCACTCTCATTCTAAGGAGATTAATATAGAATACGTATAATAAATCAATATAGACTGTCTTGAAAATCTTGAAGCGTTTATCAAAATATTCTATAAAACAGGAATCGCACACTCCAGTGCTTACGGAGGCAAAGAAGGTGACCCAAGTAAGTGAAGAAGCCAGGTGGGGACAGTAGCACACTAGGGAACACATGTCTCATATAAGAGGCGCAGCCTCGCCACAGGACACCCATCTGTAGTCAGGGCTCAAGGGGACCAGGCTTGATTCTTTCAGAGAAGCTTGACATCCTTATTTCTTCATGAGTCTCCAAAACTTTCGATGTTGACTCAACATATGGAGGCAAACGAAACATATCGAGGAGCCATAATTAGTCCGTGGCCCACTTGGGATGTTTTATCTGCTGTTTCCAAACGTTTGTGTATAATGTGAATATTTGTATGTAAAATCTTTCTGTTTTTTAGTATCATATGCTTCATTAAAAAACTGGGCCCCAACATGCAATAAAACTGTCATTTAGACTCATTACACCCACTTCAAGAATTTTTCCCATTCTTATTCAAACCATAATCTATTTGTATTCATTTTTCAGATTGTTAACCCAATGGATAATTATATTATAGGACTGCTGACACTAAATTATTGACACTTCCCATCTGTATTGCTACTAACTTCACGGGATTTCATGTTTAAACCTACCATCGTGATTATGCCACGGCTCTATGAATTTCACAGACATACTGAGAGAGTTTATCACACACCTTCGATCATTGCAGCATCATTTACGGTGGCCCAGAAATGGAAACAACAAAACTGTCCTTCAATAGATGACTGGATAAAAAAGATCTGGTATGCATACACAATGGCATACTACTCTGCCATAGAAAAAAATGAAATGCTGCCATTTGGGACAACATGGATGGATCATGACATTATTATGCTATGCAACACAAATCGGACAGAAAAAGTCAAGGACCATACGACTTCACTCATATGAGGGATATGAAACTGAAAGCAACAGACGAACAAGACAAGGAAAGAAAAACTCATAGACACAGACAACAGTTCAGTGGTTACCAGAACATAAGGGGGGACGGTGGATAGTAGAAGAGGTAAGGGGGGTCAAATATACGGTGAAGGCAGAACTGACTCTGGGTGGTGAGCACATACTATGACATATAGATGACGCATTATAGAAATGTACACTTGAAACCTATTTAAATACAATAACCATTGTCATCCTAATAAATTTAATTAAAAACAAAGAAAAGAAAACTGGAGATTTACAGAACAACAGGCAAAAAAAGCAGGTTCACAATTTCCTATTACTGCAGGAAAACCCCGCGTGCAGTAAGCATTTGTTGATCTAACAACCTGAGCACAAACAAACATGCAAAACTCTTAAAGGGCCCGATTCTATGCATTAGGAGACCACCCATCAGCAAGTTTCTAAAGATTCTCTGAGCACCAGTGAATGACTGATGGCTGAAAGGAAAAAGGTGTTCTTCTTTAAGCCAGTAGATACTGCCAATGATATTTCCTTCCACTTCTCGAGCCCAGAGGTACAGACAGTTCAAAAGTCAGGCAAAGAGTGTTGGGAAGGAGAGAGCTGAAGGAGAATCACCTCTCAAACTCCACCTCTTCTAGAGATTTCTTAAGTATTTGAGATCTGCGAATTGATATATTGCACTAGTAGTTCTTAACCAAGAGTTGTATCAGAATCTCAGGGAAATATTTCTAAACAACACATGTCCAGGCCTTATTAGCTTTCCATAGTCAAAACCTTCAGGAAGAGCCTAGCTTGTAAATGGTTGTGAATGTTTTTAAAGTTCCTAGGGTGACTGTGATTCGCCAGCATAATTCTAGCCGAGAACTAGTCCAGTAGACGATCACTTCAGTCTCCTCTTCTCTCGCCTATGTCACCAATTTCCTCTGACATTGAGGATTAGGCCAAATAAAAGTGGAAGAGACATGTCACTTATGAAAACCACACTTAATTTCCTGGGTAGGAGTGGAAACGGGATTAACAATTAAAATGCAACTTGATTTCATTATTGCTAAACCCCTTACTTCTCATGGGACAGTCTACATTTCACAGCAGAGTTTAGACTCTTCCCTAGGTGGCTCTTTCTGCCAGAACAGATGACATGTCACTTAATTGTCTGTCCTTCCCTCCTTTCCCACTTAATTGCCGCCTGTTCACTGCAATCTGGTGGATTCGGAGCCTTCCCAGATGTGGTCTCAGGGGAATTTAAAACTCACTAACTCTCTCTCCCACACTAAGGATTATTATCCCCCAAAACTGAAGAGGACCTTGACTAAGCATATAAACTGGAGGAAAACAAAACTAAAAAAAACCTCTTTTTATTAATTAAACTTATTGGGGTGACATTGATTAGTAAAATCACGTTGGTTGCAAGTGTCATTTCTATGATACAGCATCTGTATATCGCATTGTGTGCTCACCACCAGAGTCAGTTCTCCTTCCACCACCATATGTTTGACCCCTTTTTCCTCATCTATCACCCCTCCCCCCTTTACCCTCTGGCAAATATTGAACTGCTGTCTGTGTCCATGAGGTTTTGAAAAACCTCTTCTTGTTATTTCCCTTCAATAGCCAAATTTCCAAATTGCCCTGCATATTTCTGATAGTTATTTCCTTTCCCTTTCCTTTTTCCCTCTTAGGCTTTGGCCAATGAGTACTAAATAGCTTTATATAAATCATTTGTTTACAAATAGCAATTTGTCAACAGCGGGAAGATTTCTATGATATTGTAAAATGCTTTTGTTTGTTTGAGTTTTAAGGTAAAGCCGATTTCAAAGGCAAATTTTGCTTTCCTGCATTGTTTTGCATTAATTGGAAAACAACTCGGACGTGAAAAAACACTTAAAAAAGGAAGTGTTGCCTGTAATAAGTGTTGTTTTCACACGTAATTTATCATAAATGCATAAAAGAGAGCTGTGCCCTCTACTGCTACTTTAGAGGTATCATCACGTAAAGTAAAATTTTAGAAAATTAAGTTCCAACTGTTTGCATTCAGGGAACGCTTGAGCTTCCAAAGGTGTAAAATTGACCCTTCCTCTGTCAACCAAGGGCATTCCTGCTGGGGTTGCAGTGGCGAGCGGTGATGTACGTCCAGGAACAAAAAGGGGTGAACGCGTCCCCATCACCTGCTCCATCTGTACACCTAAAACCCGCCCAGCACCTCCGCCAGCCTGAGCAGGAGCCCCACTCCGAGGTGGAGACCCCAAGGGGGGCCGTGACTGGCAGAGTGGCTAGGAGCACAGGCCGATGCCCTTGCTGGATGTCCAAACGTGCTGGCCCTCCTGCCCTGATCTTCAGAATCCCCGAGGCCTGGGGTGCTCAGGGCCTGTGTCCTGCTGCTTCCCCTCCCTACCTGCACCCCCCAGCTCCCTGGCTGGACCCAGGCTCACCCATCTCCTAGGCCCTGCCCTGCAGCAGCCACCCCCACATACTTCCCTCCCCCCGGGTCGTCAGTCCTTGGTGGGCTCTGAGCCTGCCACCCACTCCCACGCAGTAACAGGACGGTTACAGGACAGAGCTGGGCCCTTTCTGTGGCCACCTCATTTCCCCTTCCTGACTTGGCTTTGGACTTGTTTCTATGGCGACAGGGAGCGATGTACAGCATGCAGTATATGTCGACTAGAAATAAAATGCTTGTGACTGAAACACACGTATAACAAATATTGTGTAAGTACAGTCTGTGGATCTATACCTCATTGGTTGCTTCCATATCTGCCTGATGTTGCAGCAGCTGTTCAACTATCGCGGTGTTTTGCCCCATGGCCGCGTAGTGGAGAGCCGTGTTGCCACGATAGTCCTTCATAAGTGGATCCGCACCATGTTGTAGTAGGATTGTTGCACACTCCTCTTCCTGGCTCTCCACGGCCTGTCAGGATTACGTCATTAAATAAACGGTAAATTATGGGAATTCAAAGTAAGCATTCCACAAGTTTCCACAATTAGTTATAGTTAATTGAGATAAATTCATTTTTATTCTAAATACTAAAATAAAATCCATCTCCTGTTGACAGAGCTGGCTACCACATACCTTTATTAGAGCTGTCTTGTTTTTGTTGTCACCGAAATTCATCTGGCATTTTTTCTCTGCTAGAAGAGTCACCACTTCCGAATGGCCAAAGGTGCAGGCCAAATGGAGAGCAGTCCTATGAGGGTGAGAGGACATTTAGGACATTACAGGGCACTGTCTCAAACATGCAGCTCTGCACGCAATTGTAAACATGACGCGCCACTCCAATGCCTTCAGAACCAACATGGAGTTTTCTTCTGCACAAAGTACAATATTCACGAGCTCTGGTTACTCGCCACACTAAGGACAGAGCAGCCTATGTGACTACAGAGAGCATGCCCTGGGGAATCAGCTCAACTCGGTTTGATCCTAATTTAACTCGACCACTTATTAGCTGTCCCTTAGCCTTTGTGTGCCTCCATTTCCTCATCAACAAAGTGGGGATAAAAACAGTAGTTAACACTGTTGTGGGCTCACATGGGAATCTATGTAAAGTGTTTACTTAGGTTCCTAGCACAAAACACACAGCTCAATAACTGGTAATATTATCAGAATCATTACCATCACTACTACTTTACAAGACAACATTTCAATTAAGTAAAATGATATCATTCCACCTACTTTCCAGCTATGTTTTAAGGATTAAGAAAGAACACTGTATTTCAGTGGTTCTAAGATGCTTCTTTTCTCATATTTTAATACCTCTGACTCTGGAAGGCAATGTATAATTCAGAATGCCTTGAAAGTATAGTTGGCAGCATTTAAATAATTTCTTACTGGTATTTACAAGAACCGGCATCTTACCACCCTGACGTGAAGTGAAATAATGGAAACACACCAGACCTTCCACAGTTCTCGTCATAAATTGGCGTCTAAATAAATGTTCATTCTTAAGAGCATCATGGGGAAAGAGGACTAAAATCACAAAGTAATTCTTGTTTTGATTTTCAAGAAACTTGAAGCCAAAGGAGACTCAGCATTCAAGTGACTAAGGATGGCTCCTTTCATTGTCTGTTTTGAGTCATAGATTACATGAAAATCGGATGATTTCCAGTGATCGATACTCGTATTTAATACTATTGTACACTAGGTAAACAGCAAGTTTGGTTACTGTTCACAATGTCCTAACTGTAGAAATCCTTTTATTTGAAATGAGGGAGGAAAAGCTTCAATGGAGATTAGGTACTATTACTTCCATTTACAATTTTTCATTTCGTTCCTACTGGGCAACATAAAGTTTTTAAGGATGAAGAGGGCCTGAGAGATAGATTCTGAGAGTCCTGAGTAGACTGTGTCTGCTCCGTAACAGTTATTCAGTGTATATTTGATGAATAAATGGATTGAAAGAAGGGATAACTACACCTGGAGAGTTCAATGTTTTTAAACAAAATGTTTATAGTAAAGCAGTACTTCTGCAATAGTAATAATCACTTATATGTGCTATTTTTGATTTCCATAAAGACAGAACCAAAATGATGAATCAAAAATCACTTAATGTTATAGGTAATGAAGCTCTATATAATAAAAAAATAAGTGTGTACAGAAATATAGATACATGAACTTCTACAGGCACAGATAAAAAGACTGCCTTTACTTCTGAAGAGGCTAAAAGTTGCCAGAAAATACCAATCTTTAAAAAAAAAAATTGAAAATAGAAGTGAGAAATTGTTTTAATCTGTACAAGATTCATATTCCTGGGAATAATGAAATATTACCTGGGACTACTTTATTAATAATAAACTGTTACTAGAATTTCTGTATATGTTCAGTGTAGAGATCAGACTTTTTAAAAAAGAAAATGTCACTGTAGAAATACTCAGTATTCAAGTTTGCACATATTTTTGGCTAAAATAACATCGTAGTCTGTGTGTGTGTATAATCAAAGGAATTCTTTCTCCTTTTCCAATCTACCAAAGTACATCTTTGCATGTAAACATGTATGTATTATCCATACCACCTTCAGCGGTCTCAGGTAATTCCATCCTACAGATGCACTGCAATTTATTTACGAAATCCGTTGATGTGAGTTTTTCACAATACATTGATATTGTAAGCAGTGCTGAGAAAAGCAAATTGTATGTGATTTATATAATTATTTCATAAAGATATTTTAGCACTTGGAATTGATGAGTAAAGGGAATATACATTTTTAAATGTGGTACTTATCACCAAAATGAAAAGTCACCAAACTTTGAAAAGTCTGAAGCAACTTAAATTTGAAGCAGAAGTACAAGTACCATGGCTCCTCATCTTCTCAACCTTTGAGGATGGAAAAGAAGTTTTCATTTCTCTTTCAACTTTAATTCCTTTTTTTTTAACCTGGGACATAAATATTGGTCACTTATAGATACACAGAAAGAACTTGGTCCAATTCAAAATTCGAGCGCTTTTTTCTCTTGATTTCAGACACTTCTCTATAAAACAAAGATACACTTTTCCCTGATATGTGTATGCTGTACATAATTTGCAAGTACCTTTTCTTTTATTTTGTTAGTATTATTTTCGGATATACAGAGACTATTGATTTCTTATATTGCTCAACCAACCTTCTGAACTCTTGGTTTTTTGAAGTCTTCGCCAACATAAAAAATTGTATAAATAGGCATTTCTGTTTTCTTCTGGTACTTTCCTCATTTTGTACATTTATAATTTTTAATCTACAGTACATCTGGAACTTATTTTTGTGATATGAAAATCTAACAAATTTTCTCCAAATACTGAACAGGTATTTCTCCATCATTCATGAGTAATTCATATTTTCTACTAACGCGAAATGTCATCACTATGAAGCTCTAACATCCTGCATATATTAGGGTGTTTGGGCATTTTCTGCTATATTCCAATCATTTATCTCTCTTTTCAGCTCTTAGTAAAGAAATTGTGGCAATAGAGCACCCGTTGACACCTAGAAGGGCAAACCTTTGTCTACTATACAAAATGATTCTTAATTTTATCACTACAATCAAAGAGACACCATGTGCAACCCAAAACTTTTAAAACCCTGAGAGTTTAGTTGGCTTATGGAAAACTGATAACTAGAGGAAGAGCACACACGGTGAGAAAACGAGTCTTCCTAGACAAGGCCACAGCCATCTTCCACTGGAAGCTTCCCTTCTAAGGCCCCTCAATAAACACCATACATACATGGGTGGACACTGATGTAAAACGGATACTGGGTTTTAGCTGAAGAACTTTTAGCCCACAAGTCGCTCTATTATGGGAATCAGTTTTCTCATTACGGACTTTTCTATAGTGTTTAACAATGTGGTCTAAAACTGTGCACATCAAAAGTAAAATGCTGCATATACTTGTTTTCATTTCTATTACTGATATTTAGTTAAATTGGTTTAACATTGTCAGTAAAGTGCTTTATAAGGGGAATTATGAGTGACGGGACCTTGAGAGTTTGTCCTGGTGCTCACCACGTGGGCCTGGGCCCTGGCCCCCAGGTAAGGGCCCCGCCCAGGCTGCGCTCCTCCCGGGGGAGCCGGCAGGTGGGCCCCTCTCCCAGGCCCCCGCCGCCTCCGGCCCGTGCCCAGCGGCCCCCCAGGCCCGCTCACCTCTTCTGCAGGTCTCTGTCGTTCAGTCTCTCTGGATGGAGCGAGAGCAGCCTCTGCACTTCTGATACGTTGCCCGTGGCGGCAGCTCTGTAGATTTCTATGCGATCTCTGCCTTGGTTGCAGTACCCGGACTCCGAGGTGACCCCACCTCCAGCCTCAGGCTGCCAGCCACCACCATCGCTCTGGGGTCTCCTTCGGAAACCCAAGCGGGACCTGACCTTCTGAAGCCCAGAGCCAAAAAACTTCTTCATGGCCAAGCCACGGGCTTCAGAACCTCCTCCGCACTTCTCACGCCTGTTTTCTCCGCGCCCAGCCAACAGTAGCCTCTAGAGCAGCCAACTCCAGTCGCCACAGTATCCCCGCAGGACAGCAAGGCGGTTTGGAATCTCTCCGCCCAGAACGGCCGTCACCAAGCAACGGTGCACGGGGCAGAGGCCGAGGGCTGCGCGTGCGCACAGAGCCCCGTGGCCAAGGTCAAGGGCACCCGGAGCCCACGTGCAAGGCCCAGGCGCCTCAAGCTTCAGAGGTGGCCTGTGGGCAGCGCTGAGTTCCATTCGGACCTCGGTGGGCGCTGGCCCAGGCTTCTGCTGGGTCGTCTGAGCAAAATGAAATACGAAATTTCATTTCCTGAATTAAGAAAACAGGTATGTAACAGGCAGAGAACTTGGGGGAAGCAAAAACCATAAATGAGAGAAGAAAAAATACCTTTATGTACCCTAAAACTGAAATGTATTAATTTCGATTTATAAAACACAAAAGCATTTAAAAGCTTGATTTCCCAGAGAAAACTCTTGTATTTTTTTTTTTGGGGTGAAAATTGCTTTAATCAAGATATTTCACTGAATTATAAAAATATGATACTTTGTGTTTTTGATTTTTGGAGCCTAACCCCTTTTGTAGGAGCTCTTGTTTCGCATAACACGGCAGTTTTAGGGCCCTGGCAGCCGTGCCGCACGGGGGCCACCTGTGCACCACACGTCACAGGGGTGTGGCCTGCCTCTGAGGCCTCCGTGGCGCGGTTCTCCCGTGGGGATCCCGCTGACAGCGACAGCACCTCCGAGGGTGCCCTTCGCGGGCCTGTTACCTCCAATGACCGCGGAGCCATGTCCGTCCGCTCTGACCCAGGGCTCGCCCCCATCTGTCGGTCCAGAACGACCTACAGTAGAAAAAGGCAGAACGACAGGGGGGTGGAAAGGCGGACTTTTGAAAATCCACAAACAGTTGAAAGCAGACAATCGCAGCCATAGAAATGAACGAGAGCCGAGGCACTGAGACTGGAAAGGGCAGAGAAGGGGAAGGCGGACCCACAGAGGACTTCGGGGAGCCTCGGGACGCAGAGCGGCTGGCAGGCCGCGGGCGGAGGGCCACGCACCTGCGCCACCTGCGGGCGGCCGGGTCGCCGCGCGCCGGGGCTCCGGGCCCCGCCCCCGGGCACAGCGGGACGCGGCCACCTGTCCGCGGACGGCGACTGGGCCCGGGCGGCCGGGGAGCAGCGCCGCCTTCAGCGGGGTGGCGGGGCCGAAGCGCACGGCGGAGAGGCAGCCGGTGAAGCCCCGCGCGCCGGCTCGCAGCGTGTCCGGGTCCGCGCCGGGGGGCTCTGCGGGCGCAAGAAGAGGGCACACACGTGAGGCGGGGCCGCGGGCGGGGCCGCGGGCAGGGACCTCTCTGCGAAGCCTGGGCGCGGCCTTCCTCGGGAGACGCGACAGGGCCCCCTGTGGCCTCGGCCGAGGACCCGCGGGACGGCCTGCCCGCCGCCAACTGCACTTTCCCCAGCGGCGTTCACCGTGACAAACCAATGAAATCCCCCGCCACTTCCGTTTTCAAATGATCATTAAAGTGGGCAACCTAAATGAGCAAACTAAACAGAAACAGTCTCAGAGATATAGAGGAAAAACCGAGGGTTGCCAGATGCTGGGGGGTGGGGGTGGGGGAGAAGCCGAGGGGACCAGAAAGTGCAAATCAGTAGCCACAACATTGCCACGGGGATACATACGAAAGACACTTTGGGGAATGTAATCAACAATGCCGTGAAAACCCTGCAAGCGTCAGACGGGCACCCGTCCCATCAGACAGACCGCCCCACGGACGGTGTAGACGCCCTACCCCTGCAGTGTACACCCGAGGCTGAACAATACTGAATGTCAACCACAATTTAACACATATATAGCCACAGGATGTGGAGTACAGCATAGGGAATAGTCAGTGGTACTGTAACAGCTATGAACACTGCCACAGGGGTAGTACATTGGGGGCTTATCACTTTGTGAGGGAAACTCTTGTATTTTGAAACGTTTTATTTTCAACCTCAATATCTATCACCTTAGACCCAAAAATCTTCTTTAAAAATTGGAGTATACTTTGTACTTATCTGCTTTTTGAATAAGGCCTGTGAAACTAGAAATCTCTTTCTCTTTTCAGTATATATGTTAAGAAAGAAAGGAAATTTGCTGTTTTGCCTCAGGATTTCACCAATTTATTCAGTCTAGAATGGCTAGAAAAGATCCACATTTCCAATCCTTTCTTTAGTTGGTATTATATTCACTTGTCAATTTGTGACAACTGGACCAGTATTATTATAGCCGGTTTGATTTTCAAACACCTTTTTAAAAACCCACCTTAAATTTGTCACTTAAATCCTTCAGTTGTCTTTCCAAAGGTGAGTTTGCATTAAGTTAATCGATTCATAACTAACCACACTACTGACTGTTCATTTTTGGCAGTGTCAACACACTTGTCTGTACAATTATTTTGCCAATATTTGAGTATTTAATCATTTTTTGTCATTATAAAACTGAGTGGGAAATATAAAAATGAATTTACCAACACCCAGAAGCACAGATCATACAGACATAATACAATTATTAAACTTAGACATGATTAGGCATTCTGAGAAACATCCTTACGTTAAGTGAAACAAATTAAATATGTAAATCATTAGAAATAAATCATGGAAGATTATAGCTAAAAATCGAGGTAAAAATCGAAGTAATCGAGGTAAAACCAGTAATAGCTCTGACAACTTTCTTGGGATGAAACCCTTACATTATAACACGTTAAGGCTACTATTAGGTTTTTGTGCTTTTAAGTTGCATATACATTTGAACCTAAAATGCTATGAACTAATAATCACTTCTCCGTAATCACTACGTAAGTTTGGCAGCTAGTGGAAAAAGTATCTACTATTATTCTAATCTACCATTTCAGAGGAAAGAGTCCAATTTTAGCTGTTGCGTTTTTCTGAGTTTTCAGAAATGGATTCCAGCAGAGAAAGACTATTTCTGATGCTCTGGAGAGTATTTTGGCCTTTTTGTCACAAGCACTGAGTGCAAGTTTTTGGCAGTGCTTCTATATATTATGCACCTCCTAAGTAGTGGACGTAGCTGTTTCCAAGTGCAGAAATTTTCGATCTTTGAAATTTAGCAAGTTACGATTCTACATGACACAATATTTTACTCTAGATGAAGAGTATTTTTCAGATTTTTATGTTATGCTTGCATAGAGTATTATTTTCATTATATTTCCAATATGCATTATTACGTAAAAGTTCAACTTACATTTTCTTCAATCTGGGGCTTTGCTATGCATTCTTTTAGAGGTGTATTTTGATGAACTAAAGTTTTTAAAGTTTTGAAATCCCATTTTTCTTCTCTTTCTCCTCCTTCTCCATCTTCTCCTCCTCTTCCCCTTCGTTCTCCATTTTTGGTTAGAGCTCTCTGTGTCTTCTCTAAGAAAATGTTGCCTATTCCAAGATTACAAAAAAATTCATCCCTGTGTTGTTCTCAAAACAGACACCGTCTTTCCCTGAAAATAAGACCTAGCTGGACAATCAGTTGCAATGCATCTCTTGGAGCAAAAATTAATATAAGACCCGGTCTTATTTTACTGTAATACAAGACAGCACCGCGAATCCTCCCCGCCCCCTTTCATCTCCCAGGAGCGCCAGGCGCCCTCCCTTCCCGCCTGCCTCGCTGGCCCCGCGCCCAGCACCAAAAGAGCTGGACAAAACGGCGAAAATAGGGAGCGCACGTGCCCTCGGGTTCCAGGAGAGACCAACACAGGGAAAAGCAGGCAGGCGGGCATGCACACAACCCACACAAGGAGGGTGTCTGGGACTGCTCCTCTCCTCCCGCATTCGGGACCCCGGGGCTCGGAGCCCGGCTGCAATCCGCGGACCCTGGAGGTCTGCGCCGGGGTCCCACGGTGACTGACAGCGCCCGGGCACTGCATCCGCAACGGAGCCCAGCCCCGGGCACCACGGCACTCCTGTGGGGAAGCTGCCACTTCAACTCAGCCTCAGATCGTCTGTCCAGTCGGTGTCCCATCCAGTGCGTCCGTCCCCCCTCCTCCCCAACTCCCAACCCCTGTCTGTCTGTCTTCTGCCACCTCCAGGGAAGTGGTAGCGGCCCCGTGGAGCCACAGATGGCGCTAAGGGGCCTCGCTGCGGGCAAGGAGTAAAAGGCAGTCCACCCAGGCAACGTTTGCAGGAGGCGGGGAGCAGGCGGGAGGCGGGGCCCTGGCGGAGCCGGCCAGCGGGGAGATGCTCCGGATGGGAGCAGCCCGGCAGCCTGGTTCGCGCTCACCACACAGGGCGGTCCGCCGATCTTGTGGCGCCGGGAGCCTACTCCCAGCGTCTATGGCCACAGCGGCTTGAACGCGCCCGATCTCCTCTGATCTGGGAAGCGAAGCAGGGTCGGGCCTGGTTAGTACGTGGATGGGGTCCGCCCCGGAATACCGGGTGCCCTAGGCTTTGGCCCGCAACTCCTTTTGCGGCCACCCCGCCCCTCGTCCTTCGGGAGTGGCCCAGCCCGCCTAATAAACCCACGCCAGGGGTGGCGCTTGGGAAGCTGGAGGGTTAGGGGGAGAGGAATGGGTGGCGCCACACAGCACTACAATCTCGCTGCATCGGCCCCACGCCAGGCCCTTCGGCCCGGGCTCCCCCCCTCCCCGCACCCCCTTCTTAGTCCCCTTCCCTCCAGCAAGCCCTCTGCCAGCAGCCTTTCGACCCGCCCCCAACGCCCAAGCCCCGGTCTGTCTGCAGGCGCAGGCCTGCCTCGGACTTGGGCGGCTCTCTCCAGCCAAGGACCTCCTTGGCACCTCGGGACCCAGCCCAATGGACGACTATCGCTCTGCCTGCACCTGGGCCCCGAGACAGAGACTCGGGGTGTCGCCGGACACCGGACCAAGGGGAAGGCCACCCGCCCCACCCCACCGGAAAGATCTGTCTCCGCTGGACAGCACCGCGACCCCTCCCCGCCCCCCTTTCATCTCCCAGGAGCGCCAGGCGCCCTCCCTTCCGGCCTGCCTCGGTGGCCCCGCCCCCAGCACCAAAAGAGCTGGACAAAACGGCGAAAATAGGGAGCGCACGTGCCCTCGGGTTCCAGGAGAGACCACCACAGGGAAAAGCAGGCAGGCGGGCATGCACACAACCCACACAAGGAGGGTGTCTGGGGCTGCTCCTCTCCTCCCGCATTCGGGACCCCGGGCGGGCTCGGAGCCCGGCGGCAATCCGCGGACCCTGGAGGCCTGCCCCGGGGTCCCACGGTGACTGACAGCGCCGGGGCACTGCCTCCGTAACGGAGACTAGCCCCGGGCACCACGGCACTCCGGTGGGGAAGCTGCCACTTCAACTCAGCCTCAGAGCGTCTGTCCCAGTCGGTGTCCAATCCAGTGCTTCCGTCCCCCCTCCTCCCCAACTCCCAACCCGTGTCTGTCTGTCTTCTGCCACCTCCAGGGAAGTGGTAGCGGCCCCGTGGAGCCACAGATGGCGCTAAGGGGCCTCGCTGCGGGCAAGGAGTAAAAGGCAGTCCACCCAGGCGACGTTTGCAGGAGGCGGGGAGCAGGTGGGAGGCGGGGCCCTGGCAGAGCCGGCCAGCAGGGAGATGCTCCGGATGGGAGCAGCCCGGCAGCCTGGTTCGCGCTCACCACACAGGGCGGTCCGCAGATCTTGTGGCGCCAGGAGCCTGCTCCCAGCGTCTATGGCCACAGTGGCTTGAACGCGCCCGATCTCCTCTGATCTGGGAAGCGAAGCAGGGTCGGGCCTGGTTAGTACGTGGATGGGGTCCGCCCCGGAATACCGGGTGCTCTAGGCTTTGGCTGGCCACTCGTTTTGCGGCCGCCCTGTCCCTAGTCCTTAGGGAGTGGCCCAGCGCGCCTAATAAAACCACGCCAGGGGTGGCGCTTGGGAGGCTGGAGGGTTAGGGGGAGAGGAATGGGTGGCGCCACACAGCACTACAATCTCGCTGCATCTGCCCCAGGCCACGCCCTTCGGCCCGGGCTCCCCCCCACCCCGCACCCCCTTCTTAGTCCCCTTCCCTCCCGCAAGCCCTCTGCCAGCAGCCTTTCGTCCCGCCCCCAACGCCCAAGCCCTGGTCTGTCTGCAGGCTCAGGCCTGCCTAGGCCTTGGGCGGCTCTCTCCAGCCAAGGACGTGCTGGGCACCTCGGGACCCAGCCCAGGGGACGACTATCGCTCTGCCTGCACCTGGGCCCCGAGACAGAGACTCGGGGTGTCGCCGGACACCGGACCAAGGGGAAGGCCACCCGCCCCACCCCACCGGAAAGATCTGTCTCCGCTGGACAGCACCGCGACCCCTCCCCGCCCCCCTTTCATCTCCCAGGAGCGCCAGGCGCCCTCCCTTCCCGCCGGCCTCGGTCGCCCCGCCCCCAGCACCAAAAGAGCTGGACAAAACGGCGAAAATAGGGAGCGCACGTGCCCTCGGGTTCCAGGAGAGACCACCACAGGGAAAAGCAGGCAGGCGGGCATGCACACAACCACACAAGGAGGGTGTCTGGGGCTGCTCCTCTCCTCCCGCATTCGGGACCCCGGGGCTCGGAGCCCGGCGGCAATCCGCGGACCCTGGAGGCCTGCCCCGGGATCCCAGGGTGACTGACAGCGCCCCGGCACTGCATCCGCAACGGAGCCCAGCCCCGGGCACCACGGCACTCCTGTGGGGAAGCTGCCACTTCAACTCAGCCTCAGAGCGTCTGTCCCAGTCGGTGTCCCATCCAGTGCGTCCGTCCCCCCTCCTCCCCAACTCCCAACCCCTGTCTGTCTGTCTTCTGCCACCTCCAGGGAAGTGGTAGCGGCCGCGTGGAGCCACAGATGGCGCTAAGGGGCCTGGCTGCGGGCAAGGAGTAAAAGGAAGTCCACCCAGGCGACGCATGCAGGAGGCGGGGAGCAGGCGGGAAGCGGGGCCCTGGCAGAGCCGGCCAGCGGGAGATGCTCCGGATGGGAGCAGCCCGGCAGCCTGGTTCGCGCTCACCATACAGGGCGGTCCGCAGATCTTGTGGCGCCAGGAGCCTACTCCAGCGTCTATGGCCACAGCGGCTTGAACACGCCCGATCTCCTCTGATCTGGGAAGCGGAGCAGGGTCGGGCCTGGTTAGTACTTGGATGGGGTCCGCCCCGGAATACCGGGTGCCCTAGGCTTTGGCCCGCCACTCCTTTGGCGGCCGCCCTGTCCCTAGTCCTTAGGGAGTGGCCCAGCGCGCCTAATAAACCCACGCCAGGGGTGGCGCTTGGGAGGCTGGAGGGTTAGGGGGAGAGGAATGGGTGGCGCCACACAGCACTACAATCTCGCTGCCCCGGCCCCACGCCAGGCCCTTCGGCCCGAGCTCCCCCGCCCCCCCGCACCCCCTTCTTAGTCCCCTTCCCTCCCGCAAGCCCTCTGCCAGCAGCCTTTCGTCCCGCCCCCAACGCCCAAGCCCTGGTTTGTCTGCAGGCGCAGGCCTGCCTCGGCCTTGGGCGGCTTTCTCCAGCCAAGGACGTGCTTGGCACCTCAGGACCCAGCCCAGGGGACGACTATCGCTCTGCCTGCACCTCGGCCCCGAGACAGAGACTCGGGGTGTCGCCGGACACCGGACCAAGGGGAAGGCCACCCGCCCCACCCCACCGGAAAGATCTGTCTCCGCTGGACAGCACCGCGACCCCTCCCCGCCCCCCTTTCATCTCCCAGGAGCGCCAGGCGCCCTCCCTTCCCGCCTGCCTCGGTGGCCCCGCCCCCAGCACCAAAAGGGCTGGACAAAACGGCGAAAATAGGGAGCGCACGTGCCCTCGGGTTCCAGGAGAGACCACCACAGGGAAAAGCAGGCAGGCGGGCATGCACACAACCCACACAAGGAGGGTGTCTGGGACTGCTCCTCTCCTCCCGCATTAGGGACCCCGGGGCTCGGAGCCCGGCTGCAATCCGCGGACCCTGGAGGCCTGCCCCGGGATCCCACGGTGACTGACAGCGCCCGGGCACTGCATCCGCAACGGAGCCCAGCCCCGGGCACCACGGCACTCCTGTGGGGAAGCTGCCACTTCAACTCAGCCTCAGAGCTCTGTCCCAGTCGGTGTCCCATCCAGTGCGTCCGTCCCCCTCCTCCCCAACTCCCAACCCCTGTCTGTCTGTCTTCTGCCACCTCCAGGGAAGTGGTATCGGCCCCGTGGAGCCACAGATGGCGCTAAGGGGCCTCGCTGCGGGCAAGGAGTAAAAGGCAGTCCACCCAGGCGACATTAGGAGGAGGCGGGGAGCAGGCGGGAAGCGGGGCCCTGGCGGAGCCGGCCAGCGGGGAGATGCTCCGGATGGGAGCAGCCCGGCAGCCTGGTTCGCGCTCACCATACAGGGCGGTCCGCCGCTCTTGTGGCGCGGAAGCCTGCTCCCAGCGTCTATGGCCACAGCGGCTTGAACGCGCCCTATCTCCTCTGATCTGAGAAGGGAAGCAGGGTCGGGCCTGGTTAGTACGTGGATGGGGTCCGCCCCGGAATACCGGGTGCCCTAGGCTTTGGCCCGCCACTCCTTTGGCGGCCGCCCTGTCCCTAGTCCTTAGGGAGTGGCCCAGCGCGCCTAATAAAACCACGCCAGGGGTGGCGCTTGGGAGGCTGGAGGGTTAGGGGGAGAGGAATGGGTGGCGCCACACAGCACTACAATCTCGCTGCATCGGCCCCAGGCCACGCCCTTCGGCCCGGGCTCCCCCCCTCTCCGCACCCCCTTCTGAGTCCCCTTCCCTCCCGCAAGCCCTCTGCCAGCAGCCTTTCGTCCCGCCCCCAACGCCCAAGCCCTGGTCTGTCTGCAGGCGCAGGCCTGCCTAGGACTTGGGCGGCTTTCTCCAGCCAAGGACGTGCTTGGCACCTCGGGACCCAGCCCAGGGGACGACTATCGCTCTGCCTGCACCTGGGCCCCGAGACAGAGACTCGGGGTGTCGCCGGACACCGGACCAAGGGGAAGGCCACCCGCCCCACCCCACCGGAAAGATCTGTCTCCGCTGGACAGCACCGCGACCCCTCCCCGCCCCCCTTTCATCTCCCAGGAGCGCCAGGCGCCCTCCCTTCCCGCCGGCCTCGGTGGCCCCGCCCCCAGCACCAAAAGAGCTGGACAAAACGGCGAAAATAGGGAGCGCACGTGCCCTCGGGTTCCAGGAGAGACCACCACAGGGAAAAGCAGGCAGGCGGGCATGCTCACAACCCACACAAGGAGGGTGCCTGGGGCTGCCCCTCTCCTCCCGCCTGAGGGACCCCGGGCGGGCTCGGAGCCCGGCGGCAATCCGCGGACCCTTGAGGCCTGCCCCGGGGTCCCAAGGTGACTGACAGCGCCCGGGCACTGCCTCCGTAACGGAGCATAGCCCCGGGCACCACCGCACTCCGGTGGGAAAGCTGCCACTTCAACTCAGCCTCAGAGCGTCTGTCCCAGTCGGTGTCCCATCCAGTGCGTCCGTCCCCCCTCCTCCCCAACTCCCAACCCCTGTCTGTCTGTCTTCTGCCACCTCCAGGGAAGTGGTAGCGGCCCCGTGGAGCCACAGATGGCGCTAAGGGGCCTCGCTGCGGGCAAGGAGTAAAAGGAAGTCCACCCAGGCGACGTTTGCAGGAGGCGGGGAGCAGTCGGGAGGCGGTTCCTGGCGGAGCCGGCCAGCGGGAGATGCTCCAGATGGGAGCAGCCCGGCAGCCTGGTTCGCGCTCACCATACAGGGCGGTCCGCGGATCTTGTGGCGCCGGGAGCCTACTCCAGCGTCTATGGCCACAGCGGCTTGAACGCGCCCGATCTCCTCTGATCTGGGAAGCGGAGCAGGGTCGGGCCTGGTTAGTACTTGGATGGGGTCCGCCCCGGAATACCGGGTGCCCTAGGCTTTGGCCCGCCACTCCTTTGCGGCCGCCCCGCCCCTCGTCCTTCGGGAGTGGCCCAGCCCGCCTAATAAACCCACGCCAGGGGTGGCGCTTGGGAGGCTGGAGGGTTAGGGGGAGAGGAATGGGTGGCGCCACACAGCACTACAATCTCGCTGCATCGGCCCCACGCCAGGCCCTTCGGCCCGGGCTCACCCCTCCCCGCACCCCCTTCTTAGTCCCCTTCCCTCCCGCAAGCCCTCTGCCAGCAGCCTTTCCTCCCACCCCAACTCCCAAGCCCTGGTTTGTCTGCAGGCGCAGGCCTGCCTCGGACTTGGGCCGCTCTCTCCAGCCAAGGACGTGCTTGGCACCTCGGGACCCAGCCCAGGGGACGACTATCGCTCTGCCTGCACCTGGGCCCCGAGACAGAGACTCGGGGTGTCGCTGGACACCGGACCAAGGGGAAGGCCACCCGCCCCACCCCACCGGAAAGATCTGTCTCCGCTAGACAGCACCGCGACCCCTCCCCGCCCCCCTTTCATCTCCCAGGAGCGCCAGGCGCCCTCCCTTCCCGCCTGCCTCGGTGGCCCCGCCCCCAGCACCAAAAGAGCTGGACAAAACGGCGAAAATAGGGAGCGCACGTGCCCTCGGGTTCCAGGAGAGACCACCACAGGGAAAAGCAGGCAGGCGGGCATGCACACAAACCACAGAAGGAGGGTGTCTGGGACTGCTCCTCTCCTCCCGCATTCGGGACCCCGGGGCTCGGAGCCCGGCGGCAATCCGCGGACCCTGGAGGCCTGCCCCGGGATCCCACGGTGACTGACAGCGCCCGGGCACTGCCTCCGTAACGGAGCCCAGCCCCGGGCACCACGGCACTCCTGTGGGGAAGCTGCCACTTCAACTCAGCCTCAGAGCGTCTGTCCCAGTCGGTGTCCCATCCAGTGCGTCCGTCCCCCCTCCTCCCGAACTCCCAACCCCTGTCTGTCTGTCTTCTGCCACCTCCAGGGAAGTGGTAGCGGCCCCGTGGAGCCACAGATGGCGCTAAGGGGCCTCGCTGCGGGCAAGGAGTAAAAGGAAGTCCACCCAGGCGAAATTTGGAGGAGGCGGGGAGCAGGCGGGAGGCGGGGCCCTGGCGGAGCCGGCCAGCGGGGAGATGCTCCGGATGGGAGCAGCCCGGCAGCCTGGTTCGCGCTCACCATACAGGGCGGTCCGCCGATCTGTGGCGCCAGGAGCCTGCTCCCAGCGTCTATGGCCACAGCGGCTTGAACGCGCCCGATCTCCTCTGATCTGGGAAGCAAAGCAGGGTCGGGCCTGGTTAGTACTTGGATGGGGTCCGCCCCGGAATACCGGGTGACCTAGGCTTAGGCCCGCCACTCCTTTGGCGGCCGCCCTGTCCCTAGTCCTTAGGGAGTGGCCCAGCGCGCCTAATAAACCCACGCCAGGGGTGGCGCTTGGGAGGCTGGAGGGTTAGGGGGAGAGGAATGGGTGGCGCCACACAGCACTACAATCTCGCTGCATCGGCCCCACGCCAGGCCCTTCGGCCCGGGCTCCCCCCCTCCCCGCACCCCCTTCTTAGTCCCCTTCCCTCCAGCAAGCGCTCTGCCAGCAGCCTTTCGTCCCGCCCCCAACGCCCAAGCCCCGGTCTGTCTGCATGCGCAGGCCTGCCTAGGCCTTGGGCAGCTCTCTCCAGCCAAGGACGTGCTTGGCACCTCGGGACCCAGCCCAGGGGACGACTATCGCTCTGCCTGCACCTGGGCCCCGAGACAGAGACTCGGGGTGTCGCTGGACACCGGACCAAGGGGAAGGCCACCCGCCCCACCCCACCGGAAAGATCTGTCTCCGCTGGACAGCACCGCGACCCCTCCCCGCCCCCCTTTCATCTCCCAGGAGCGCCAGGCGCCCTCCCTTCCCGCCCGCCTCGGTGGCCCCGCCCCCAGCACCAAAAGAGCTGGACAAAACGGCGAAAATAGGGAGCGCACGTGCCCTCGGGTTCCAGGAGAGACCACCACAGGGAAAAGCAGGCAGGCGGGCATGCTCACAACCCACACAAGGAGGGTGCCTGGGGCTGCCCCTCTCCTCCCGCCTGAGGGACCCCGGGCGGGCTCGGAGCCCGGCGGCAATCCGCGGACCCTTGAGGCCTGCCCCGGGGTCCCATGGTGACTGCCAGCGCCCGGGCACTGCCTCCGTAACGGAGCCTAGCCCCGGGCACCACCGCACTCCGGTGGGAAAGCTGCCACTTCAACTCAGCCTCAGAGCGTCTGTCCCAGTCGGTGTCCCATCCAGTGCGTCTGTCCCCCCTCCTACCCAATTCCCAACCCCTGTCTGTCTGACTTCTGCCACCTCCAGGGAAGTGGTAGCGGCCCCGTGGAGCCACAGATGGCGCTAAGGGGCCTCGCTGCGGGCAAGGAGTAAAAGGCAGTCCACCCAGGCGACGTTTGCAGGAGGCGGGGAGCAGGCGGGAGGCGGGGCCCTGGCGGAGCCGGCCAGCGGGGAGATGCTCCAGATGGGAGCAGCCCGGCAGCCTGGTTCGCGCTCACCACACAGGGCGGTCCGCCGATCTTGTGGCGCTGGGAGCCTGCTCCCAGCGTCTATGGCCACAGCGGCTTGAACGCGCCCGATCTCCTCTGATCTGTGAAGCGAAGCAGGGTCGGGCCTGGTTAGTATTTGGATGGGGTCCGCCCCGGAATACCGGGTGCCCTAGGCTTTGTCCCGCCACTCCTTTGGCGGCTGCCCTGTCCCTAGTCCTTAGGGAGTGGCCGAGCGCGCCTAATAAACCCACGCCAGGGGTGGCGCTTGGGAGGCTGGAGGGTTAGGGGGAGAGGAATGGGTGGCGCCACACAGCACTACAATCTCGCTGCATCGGCCACAGCCAGGCCCTTCGGCCCGGACTCCCCCGCCCCCCCGCACCCCGTTCTTAGTCCCCTTCCCTCCCGCAAGCACTCTGCCAGCAGCCTTTCGTCCCGCCCCCAACGCCCAAGCCCCGGTCTGTCTGCAGGCGCAGGCCTGCCTAGGCCTTGGGCGGCTCTCTCCAGCCAAGGACCTGCTTGGCACCTCGGGACCCAGCCCAGGGGACGACTATCGCTCTTTCTTCACCTGGGCCCCGAGACAGAGACACAGGGTGTCGCCCGGACCAAGGGGAAGGCCACCCGCCCCACCCCACCGGAAAGATCTGTCTCCGCTGGACAGCACGGCGACCCCTCCCCACCCCACTTTCATCTCCCAGGAGCGCCAGGCGCCCTCCCTTCCCGCCTGCCTCGGTGGCCCCGCCCCCAACACCAAAAGAGTTGGACAAAACGGCGAAAATAGGGAGCGCACGTGCCCTCGGGTTCCAGGAGAGACCACCACAGGGAAAAGCAGGCAGGCGGGCATGCACACAACCCACACAAGGAGGGTGTCTGGGACTGCTCCTCTCCTCCCGCATTCGGGACCCCGGGGCTCAGAGCCCGGCTGCAATCGGCGGACCCTGGAGGCCTGCCCCGGGGTCCCACGGTGACTGACAGCGCCCGGGCACTGCCTCCGTAACGGAGATCAGCCCCGGGCACCACCGCACTCCGGTGGGGAAGCTGCCACTTCAACTCAGCCTCAGAGCGTCTGTCCCAGTCGGTGTCCCATCCAGTGCGTCCGTCCCCCCTCCTCCCCAACTCCCAACCCCTGTCTGTCTGTCTTCTGCCACCTCCAGGGAAGTGGTAGCGGCCCCGTGGAGCCACAGATGGCGCTAAGGGGCCTCGCTGCGGGCAAGGAGTAAAAGGCAGTCCACCCAGGCGACATTAGGAGGAGGCGGGGAGCAGGCGGGAAGCGGGGCCCTGGCGGTGCCGGCCAGTGGGGAGATGCTCCGGATGGGAGCAGCCCAGCAGCCTGGTTCGCGCTCACCATACAGGGCGGTCCGCCGATCTTGTGGCGCCAGGAGCCTGCTCCCAGCGTCTATGGCCACAGCGGCTTGAAGGCGCCCGATCTCCTCTGATCTGGGAAGCGAAGCAGGGTCGGGTCTGGTTAGTACTTGGATGGGGTCCGCCCCGGAATACCGGGTGCCCTAGGCTTTGGCCCGCCACTCCTTTGGCGGCCGCCCTGTCCCTAGTCCTTAGGGAGTGGCCCAGCGCGCCTAATAAACCCACGCCAGGGGTGGCGCTTGGGAGGCTGGAGGGTTAGGGGGAGAGGAATGGGTGGCGCCACACAGCACTACGATCTCGCTGCATCGTCCCCACGCCAGGCCCTTCGGCCCGGGCTCCCCCCCCACACCCCCTTCTTAGTCCCCTTCACTCCCGAAAGCCCTCTGCCAGCAGCCTTTCGTCCCGCCCCCAACGCCCAAGCCCTGGTTTGTCTGCAGGCGCAGGCCTGCCTCGGCCTTGGGCGGCTTTCTCCAGCCAAGGACGTGCTTGGCACCTCGGGACCCAGCCCAGGGGACGACTATCGCTCTGCCTGCACCTGGACCCCGAGACAGAGACTCGGGGTGTCGCCGGACACCGGACCAAGGGGAAGGCCACCCGCCCCACCCCACCGGAAAGATCTGTCTCCGCTGGACAGCACCGCGACCCCTCCCCGCCCCCCTTTCATCTCCCAGGAGCGCCAGGCGCCCTCCCTTCCCGCCCGCCTCGGTGGCCCCGCCCCCAGCACCAAAAGAGCTGGACAAAACGGCGAAAATAGGGAGCGCACGTGCCCTCGGGTTCCAGGAGAGACCACCACAGGGAAAAGCAGGCAGGCGGGCATGCACACAACCCACACAAGGAGGGTGTCTGGGACTGCTCCTCTCCTCCCGCATTCGGGACCCCGGGGCTCGGAGCCCGGCTGCAATCCGCGGACCCTGGAGGCCTGCCCCGGGGTCCCACGGTGACTGCCAGCGCCCGGGCACTGCCTCCCTAACGGAGCCCAGCCCCGGGCACCACCGCACTCCGGTGGGGAAGCTGCCACTTCAACTCAGCCTCAGTGCCTCTGTCCCAGTCGGTGTCCCATCCAGTGCGTCTGTCCCCCATCATCCCCAACTCCCAACCCCTGTCTGTCTGTCTTCTGCCACCTCCAGGGAAGTGGTAGAGGCCCCGTGGAGCCTCAGATGGCGCGAAGGGGCCTCGCTGCGGGCAAGGAATAAAAGGAAGTCCACCCAGGCGACGTATGCAGGAGGCGGGGAGCAGGCGGGAGGCGGGGCCCTGGCGGAGCCGGCCAGCGGGGAGATGCTCCGGACGGGAGCAGCCCTGCCGCCTGGTTCACGCTCACCACACAGGGCGGTCCGCCGCTCTTGTGGCGCCGAAGCCTGCTCCCAGCGTCTATGGCCACAGCGGCTTGAACGCGCCCGATCTCCTCTGATCTGGGAAGCGAAGCAGGGTCGGGCCTGGTTAGTACGTGGATGGGGTCCGCCCCGGAATACCGGGTGCCCTAGGCTTTGGCCCGCAACTCCTTTGGCGGCCGCCCTGTCCCTAGTCCTTAGGGAGTGGCCCAGCGCGCCTAATAAACCCACGCCAGGGGTGGCGCTTGGGAGGCTGGAGGGTTAGGGGGAGAGGAATGGGTGGCGCCACACAGCACTACGATCTCGCTGCATCGGCCCCACGCCAGGCCCTTCGGCCCGGGCTCCCCCCCTCCCAGCACCCCGTTGTTAGTCCCCTTCCCTCCCGCAAGCACTCTGCCAGCAGCCTTTCGTCCCGCCCCCAACGCCCAAGCCCCGGTCTGTCTGCAGGCGCAGGCCTGCCTAGGCCTTGGGAGGCTTTCTCCAGCCAAGGACGTGCTTGGCACCTCAGGACCCAGCCCAGGGGACGACTATCGCTCTGCCTGCACCTCGGCCCCGAGACAGAGACTCGGGGTGTCGCCGGACACCGGACCAAGGGGAAGGCCACCCGCCCCACCCCACCGGAAAGATCTGTCTCCGCTGGACAGCACCGCGACCCCTCCCCGCCCCCCTTTCATCTCCCAGGAGCGCCAGGCGCCCTCCCTTCCCGCCTGCCTCGGTGGCCCCGCCCCCAGCACAAAAAGAGCTGGACAAAACGGCGAAAATAGGGAGCGCACGTGCCCTCGGGTTCCAAGAGAGACCACCACAGGGAAAAGCAGGCAGGCGGGCATGCACACAACCCACACAAGGAGGGTGTCTGGGACTGCTCCTCTCCTCCCGCATTCGGCACCCCGGGGCTCGGAGCCCGGCTGCAATCCGCGGACCCTGGAGGCCTGCCCCGGGGTCCCACGGTGACTGACAGCGCCCGGGCACTGCCTCCGTAACGGAGATCAGCCCCGGGCACCACCGCACTCCGGTGGGGAAGCTGCCACTTCAACTCAGCCTCAGTGCCTCTGTCCCAGTCGGTGTCCCATCCAGTGCGTCTGTCCCCCATCATCCCCAACTCCCAACCCCTGTCTGTCTGTCTTCTGCCACCTCCAGGGAAGTGGTAGCGGCCCCGTGGAGCCACAGATGGCGCGAAGGGGCCTCGCTGCGGGCAAGGAATAAAAGGAAGTCCACCCAGGCGACGTTTGCAGCAGGCGGGGAGCAGGCGGGAGGCGGGGCCCTGGCGGAGCCGGCCAGCGGGGAGATGCTCCGGATGGGAGCAGCCCTGCCGCCTGGTTCACGCTCACCACACAGGGCGGTCCGCCGCTCTTGTGGCGCCGGGAGCCTGCTCCCAGCGTCTATGGCCACAGCGGCTTGAACGCGCCCGATCTCCTCTGATCTGGGAAGCGAAGCAGGGTCGGGCCTGGTTAGTATTTGGATGGGGTCCGCCCCGGAATACCGGGTGCCCTAGGCTTTGGCCCGCAACTCCTTTTGCGGCCGCCCCGCCCCTCGTCCTTCGGGAGTGGCCCAGCCCGCCTAATAAACCCACGCCAGGGAGGCGCTGGGGGGGCTGGAGGGCAGGGGAAGGGAATGGGTGGCGCCACACAGCACTACGATCTCGCTGCATCGTCCCCACGCCAGGCCCTTTGGCCCGGGCTCCCCCCCCACACGCCCTTCTTAGTCCCCTTCACTCCCGCAAGCCCTCTGCCAGCAGCCTTTCGTCCCGCCCCCAACGCCCAAGCCCTGGTTTGTCTGCAGGCGCAGGCCTGCCTCGGCCTTGGGCGGCTTTCTCCAGCCAAGGACGTGCTTGGCACCTCGGGACCCAGCCCAGGGGACGACTATCGCTCTGCCTGCACCTGGGCCCCGAGACAGAGACTCGGGGTGTCGCCGGACACCGGACAAAGGGGAAGGCCACCCGCCCCACCCCACCGGAAAGATCTGTCTCCGCTGGACAGCACCGCGACCCCTCCCCGCCCCCCTTTCATCTCCCAGGAGCGCCAGGCGCCCTCCCTTCCCGCCCGCCTCGGTGGCCCCGCCCCCAGCACCAAAAGAGCTGGACAAAACGGCGAAAATAGGGAGCGCCCGTGCCCTCGGGTTCCAGGAGAGACCACCACAGGGAAAAGCAGGCAGGCGGGCATGCACACAACCCACACAAGGAGGGTGTCTGGGACTGCTCCTCTCCTCCCGCATTCGGGACCCCGGGGCTCGGAGCCCGGCTGCAATCCGCGGACCCTGGAGGCCTGCCCCGGGGTCCCACGGTGACTGACAGCGCCCGGGCACTGCCTCCGTAACGGAGCCCAGCCCCGGGCACCACCGCACTCCGGTGGGGAAGCTGCCACTTCAAATCAGCCTCAGAGCGTCTGTCCCAGTCGGTGTCCCATCCAGTGCGTCCGTCCCCCCTCCTCCCCAACTCCCAACCCCTGTCTGTCTGTCTTCCTCTTCCTCCAGGGAAGTGGTAGAGGCCCCGTGGAGCCACAGATGGCGCTAAGGGGCCTCGCTGCGGGCAAGGAATAAAAGGAAGTCCACCCAGGCGGCGTTTTGTGGAGGCCGGGAGCAGGCGGGAGGCGGGGCCCTGGCGGAGCCGGCCAGCGGGGAGATGCTCCGGACGGGAGCAGCCCTGCAGCCTGGTTCGCGCTCACCACACAGGGCGGTCCGCCGCTCTTGTGGCGCCGGGAGCCTGCTCCCAGCGTCTATGGCCACAGCGGCTTGAACGCGCCCGATCTCCTCTGATCTGGGAAGCGAAGCAGTGTCGGGCCTGGTTAGTACTTGGATGGGGTCCGCCCCGGAATACCGGGTGCCCTAGGCTTTGGCCCGCAACTCCTTTTGCGGCCGCCCCGCCCCTCGTCCTTCGGGAGTGGCCCAGCCCGCCTAATAAACCCACGCCAGGTGTGGCGCTTGGGAGGCTGGAGGGTTAGGGGGAGAGGAATGGGTGGCGCCACACAGCACTACAATCTCGCTGCATCGGCCCCACGCCAGGCCCTTTGGCCCGGGCTCCCCCCCCCACACCCCCTTCTTAGTCCCCTTCCCTCCCGAAAGCCCTCTGCCAGCAGCCTTTCGTCCCGCCCCCAACGCCCAAGCCCTGGTTTGTCTGCAGGCGCAGGCCTGCCTCGGCCTTGGGCGGCTTTCTCCAGCCAAGGACGTGCTTGGCACCTCGGGACCCAGCCCAGGGGACGACTATCGCTCTGCCTGCACCTGGGCCCCGAGACAGAGACTCGGGGTGTCGCCGGACACCGGACCAAGGGGAAGGCCACCCGCCCCACCCCACCGGAAAGATCTGTCTCCGCTGGACAGCACCGCGACCCCTCCCCGCCCCCCTTTCATCTCCCAGGAGCGCCAGGCGCCCTCCCTTCCCGCCCGCCTCGGTGGCCCCGCCCCCAGCACCAAAAGAGCTGGACAAAACGGCGTAAATAGCGAGCGCCAGTGCCCTCGGGTTCCAGGAGAGACCACCACAGGGAAAAGCAGGCAGGTGGGCATGCACACAACCCACACAATGAGGGTGTCTGGGACTGCTCCTCTCCTCCCGCATTCGGGACCCCGGGGCTCGGAGCCCGGCTGCAATCCGCGGACCCTGGAGGCCTGCCCCGGGGTCCCACGGTGACTGACAGCGCCCGGGCACTGCCTCCGTAACGGAGCCCAGCCCCGGGCACCACCGCACTCCGGTGGGGAAGCTGCCACTTCAACTCAGCCTCAGAGCGTCTGTCCCAGTCGGTGTCCCATCCTGTGCGTCCGTCCCCCCTCCTCCCCAACTCCCAACCCCTGACTGTCTGTCTTCTGCCACCTCCAGGGAAGTGGTAGAGGCCCCGTGGAGCCTCAGATGGCGCGAAGGGGCCTCGCTGCGGGCAAGGAGTAAAAGGCAGTCCACCCAGGCGACTTTTGGAGGAGGCGGGGAGCAGGCGGGAGGCGTGGCCCTGGCTAAGCCGGCCAGCAGGGAGATGCTCCGGATGGGAGCAGCCCTGCAGCCTGGTTCGCGCTCACCACACAGGGCGGTCCGCCGCTCTTGTGGCGCGGGGGCCTGCTCCCAGCGTCTATGGCCACAGCAGCTTGAACGCGCCCGATCTCCTCTGATCTGGGAAGCGAAGCAAGGTCGGGCCTGGTTAGTATTTGGATGGGGTCCGCCCCGGAATACCGGGTGCCCTAGGCTTTGGCCCGCCACTCCTTTGGCGGCTGCCCTGTCCCTAGTCCTTAGGGAGTGGCCCAGCGCGCCTAATAAACCCACGCCAGGGGTGGCGCTTGGGAGGCTGGAGGGTTAGGGGGAGAGGAATGGGTGGCGCCACACAGCACTACAATCTCGCTGCATCAGCCACAGGCCAGGCCCTTCGGCCCGGGCTCCCCCGTCCCCCCGCACCCCGTTCTTAGTCCCCTTCCCTCCCGCAAGCACTCTGCCAGCAGCCTTTCGTCCCGCCCCCAACGCCCAAGCCCAGGTCTGTCTGCAGGCGCAGGCCTGCCTAGGCCTTGGGCGGCTTTCTCCAGCCAAGGACGTGCTTGGCACCTCGGGACCCAGCCCAGGGGACGACTATCGCTCTGCCTGCACCTGGGCCCCGAGACAGAGTCTCGGGGTGTCGCCGGACACCGGACCAAGGGGAAGGCCACCCGCCCCACCCCACCGGAAAGATCTGTCTCCGCTGGACAGCACCGCGACCCCTCCCCGCCCCCCTTTCATCTCCCAGGAGCGCCAGGCGCCCTCCCTTCCCGCCCGCCTCGGTGGCCCCGCCCCCAGCACCAAAAGAGCTGGACAAAACGGCGAAAATAGGGAGCGCCCGTACCCTCGGGTTCCAGGAGAGACCACCACAGGGAAAAGCAGGCAGGCGGGCATGCACACAACCCACACAAGGAGGGTGTCTGGGACTGCTCCTCTCCTCCCGCATTCGGGACCCCGGGGCTCGGAGCCCGGCTGCAATCCGCGGACCCTGGAGGCCTGCCCCGGGGTCCCACGGTGACTGACAGCGCCCGGGCACTGCCTCCGTAACGGAGCCCAGCCCCGGGCACCACCGCACTCCGGTGGGGAAGCTGCCACTTCAACTCAGCCTCAGAGCGTCTGTCCCAGTCGGTGTCCCATCCTGTGCGTCTGTCCCCCCTCCTCCCCAACTCCCAACCCCTGACTGTCTGTCTTCTGCCACCTCCAGGGAAGTGGTAGAGGCCCCGTGGAGCCACAGATGGCGCTAAGGGGCCTCGCTGCGGGCAAGGAATAAAAGGAAGTCCACCCAGGCGGCGTTTTGTGGAGGCGGGGAGCAGGCGGGAGGCGGGGCCCTGGCGGAGCCGGCCAGCGGGGAGATGCTCCGGATCGGAGCAGCCTGGCGGCCTGTTTCGCGCTCACCACACAGGGCGGTCCGCCGCTCTTGTGGCGCCGGGAGCCTGCTCCCAGCGTCTATGGCCACAGCGGCTTGAACGCGCCCGATGTCCTCTGATCTGGGAAGCGAAGCAGGGTCGGGCCTGGTTAGTATTTGGATGGGGTCCGCCCCGGAATACCGGGTGCCTCCTTTTGCTGCCGCCCCGCCCCTCGTCCTTCGGGAGTGGCCCAGGCCGCCTAATAAACCCACGCCAGGGGTGGCGCTGGGGGGGCTGGAGGGCAGGGGGAGAGGAATGGGTGGCGCCACAGAGCACTACAATCTCGCTGCATCGGCCCCACGCCAGGCCCTTTGGCCCGGGCTCCCCCCCCCACACCCCCTTCTTAGTCCCTTTCCCTCCCGCAAGCCCTCTGCCAGCAGCCTTTCGTCCCGCCCCCAACGCCCAAGCCCTGGTTTGTCTGCAGGCGCAGGCCTGCCTCGGCCTTGGGCGGCTTTCTCCAGCCAAGGACGTGCTTGGCACCTCGGGACCCAGCCCAGGGGACGACTATCGCTCTGCCTGCACCTGGGCCCCGAGACAGAGACTCGGGGTGTCGCCGGACACCGGACCAAGGGGAAGGCCACCCGCCCCACCCCACCGGAAAGATCTGTCTCCGCTGGACAGCACCGCGACCCCTCCCCGCCCCCCTTTCATCTCCCAGGAGCGCCAGGCGCCCTCCCTTCCCGCCCGCCTCGGTGGCCCCGCCCCCAGCACCAAAAGAGCTGGACAAAACGGCGAAAATAGCGAGCGCCCGTGCCCTCGGGTTCCAGGAGAGACCACCACAGGGAAAAGCAGGCAGGCGGGCATGCACACAACCCACACAAGGAGGGTGCCTGGGGCTGCTCCTCTCCTCCCGCATTCGGGACCCCGGGGCTCGGAGCCCGGCTGCAATCCGCGGACCCTGGAGGCCTGCCCCGGGGTTTCACGGTGACTGACAGCGCCCGGGCACTGCCTCCGTAACGGAGCCCAGCCCCGGGCACCACCGCACTCCGGTGGGGAAGCTGCCACTTCAAATCAGCCTCAGAGCGTCTGTCCCAGTCGGTGTCCCATCCAGTGCGTCCGTCCCCCCTCCTCCCCAACTCCCAACCCCTGACTGTCTGTCTTCTGCCTCCTCCAGGGAAGTGGTAGAGGCCCCGTGGAGCCACAGATGGCGCTAAGGGGCCTCGCTGCGGGCAAGGAATAAAAGGAAGTCCACCCAGGCGGCGTTTTGTGGAGGCCGGGAGCAGGCGGGAGGCGGGGCCCTGGCGGAGCCGGCCAGCGGGGAGATGCTCCGGACGGGAGCAGCCCTGCAGCCTGGTTCGCGCTCACCACACAGGGCGGTCCGCCGCTCTTGTGGCGCCGGGAGCCTGCTCCCAGCGTCTATGGCCACAGCGGCTTGAACGCGCCCGATCTCCTCTGATCTGGGAAGCGAAGCAGGGTCGGGCCTGGTTAGTATTTGGATGGGGTCCGCCCCGGAATACCGGGTGCCCTAGGCTTTGGCCCGCCACTCCTTTGGCGGCTGCCCTGTCCCTAGTCCTTAGGGAGTGGCCCAGCGCGCCTAATAAACCCACGCCAGGGGTGGCGCTGGGGGGGCTGGAGGGCAGGGGGAGAGGAATGGGTGGCGCCACACAGCACTACAATCTCGTTGCATCGGCCCCACGCCAGGCCCTTCGGCCCGGGCTCCCCCCCCCACACCCCCTTCTTAGTCCCCTTCACTCCCGCAAGCCCTCTGCCAGCAGCCTTTCGTCCCGCCCCCAACGCCCAAGCCCTGGTTTGTCTGCAGGCGCAGGCCTGCCTCGGCCTTGGGCGGCTTTCTCCAGCCAAGGACGTGCTTGGCACCTCGGGACCCAGCCCAGGGGACGACTATCGCTCTGCCTGCACCTGGGCCCCGAGACAGAGTCTCGGGGTGTCGCCGGACACCGGACCAAGGGGAAGGCCACCCGCCCCACCCCACCGGAAAGATCTGTCTCCGCTGGACAGCACCGCGACCCCTCCCCGCCCCCCTTTCATCTCCCAGGAGCGCCAGGCGCCCTCCCTTCCCGCCCGCCTCGGTGGCCCCGCCCCCAACACCAAAAGAGCTGGACAAAACGGCGAAAATAGGGAGCGCCCGTGCCCTCGGGTTCCAGGAGAGACCACCACAGGGAAAAGCAGGCAGGCGGGCATGCACACAACCCACACAAGGAGGGTGTCTGGGACTGCTCCTCTCCTCCCGCATTCGGGACCCCGGGGCTCGGAGCCCGGCTGCAATCCGCGGACCCTGGAGGCCTGCCCCGGGGTCCCACGGTGACTGCCAGCGCCCGGGCACTGCCTCCCTAACGGAGCCCAGCCCCGGGCACCACCGCACTCCGGTGGGGAAGCTGCCACTTCAACTCAGCCTCAGAGCGTCTGTCCCAGTCGGTGTCCCATCCTGTGCGTCTGTCCCCCCTCCTCCCCAACTCCCAACCCCTGACTGTCTGTCTTCTGCCACCTCCAGGGAAGTGGTAGAGGCCCCGTGGAGCCTCAGATGGCGCGAAGGGGCCTCGCTGCGGGCAAGGAATAAAAGGAAGTCCACCCAGGCGACGTATGCAGGAGGCGGGGAGCAGGCGGGAGGCGGGGCCCTGGCGGAGCCGGCCAGCGGGGAGATGCTCCGGATGGGAGCAGCCCTGCCGCCTGGTTCACGCTCACCACACAGGGCGGTCCGCCGCTCTTGTGGCGCCGAAGCCTGCTCCCAGCGTCTATGGCCACAGCGGCTTGAACGCGCCCGATCTCCTCTGATCTGGGAAGCGAAGCAGGGTCGGGCCTGGTTAGTACGTGGATGGGGTCCGCCCCGGAATACCGGGTGCCCTAGGCTTTGGCCCGCAACTCCTTTGGCGGCCGCCCTGTCCCTAGTCCTTAGGGAGTGGCCCAGCGCGCCTAATAAACCCACGCCAGGGGTGGCGCTTGGGAGGCTGGAGGGTTAGGGGGAGAGGAATGGGTGGCGCCACACAGCACTACAATCTCGCTGCATCGGCCCCACGCCAGGCCCTTCGGCCCGGGCTCCCCCCCTCCCCGCACCCCGTTGTTAGTCCCCTTCCCTCCCGCAAGCACTCTGCCAGCAGCCTTTCGTCCCGCCCCCAACGCCCAAGCCCCGGTCTGTCTGCAGGCGCAGGCCTGCCTAGGCCTTGGGAGGCTTTCTCCAGCCAAGGACGTGCTTGGCACCTCAGGACCCAGCCCAGGGGACGACTATCGCTCTGCCTGCACCTCGGCCCCGAGACAGAGACACAGGGTGTCGCCGGACACCGGACCAAGGGGAAGGCCACCCGCCCCACCCCACCGGAAAGATCTGTCTCCGCTGGACAGCACCGCGACCCCTCCCCGCCCCCCTTTCATCTCCCAGGAGCGCCAGGCGCCCTCCCTTCCCGCCTGCCTCGGTGGCCCCGCCCCCAACACCAAAAGAGCTGGACAAAACGGCGAAAATAGGGAGCGCACGTGCCCTCGGGTTCCAAGAGAGACCACCACAGGGAAAAGCAGGCAGGCGGGCATGCACACAACCCACACAAGGAGGGTGCCTGGGGCTGCTCCTCTCCTCCCGCATTCGGGACCCCGGGGCTCGGAGCCCGGCTGCAATCCGCGGACCCTGGAGGCCTGCCCCGGGGTCCCACGGTGACTGACAGCGCCCGGGCACTGCCTCCGTAACGGAGATCAGCCCCGGGCACCACCGCACTCCGGTGGGGAAGCTGCCACTTCAACTCAGCCTCAGTGCCTCTGTCCCAGTCGGTGTCCCATCCAGTGCGTCTGTCCCCCATCATCCCCAACTCCCAACCCCTGTCTGTCTGTCTTCTGCCACCTCCAGGGAAGTGGTAGCGGCCCCGTGGAGCCACAGATGGCGCTAAGGGGCCTCGCTGCGGGCAAGGAGTAAAAGGAAGTCCACCCAGGCGACGTTTGCAGCAGGCGGGGAGCAGGCGGGAGGCGGGGCCCTGGCGGAGCCGGCCAGCAGGGAGATGCTCCGGATGGGAGCAGCCCTCAGCCTGGTTCGCGCTCACCACACAGGGCGGTCCGCCGCTCTTGTGGCGCCGGGAGCCTGCTCCCAGCGTCTATGGCCACAGCGGCTTTAACGCGCCCGATCTCCTCTGATCTGGGAAGCGAAGCAGGGTCGGGCCTGGTTAGTATTTGGATGGGGTCCGCCCCGGAATACCGGGTGCCTTAGGCTTTGGCCCGCAACTCCTTTTGCGGCCGCCCCGCCCCTCGTCCTTCGGGAGTGGCCCAGCCCGCCTAATAAACCCACGCCAGGGAGGCGCTGGGGGGGCTGGAGGGCAGGGGGAGAGGAATGGGTGGCGCCACACAGCACTACGATCTCGCTGCATCGTCCCCACGCCAGGCCCTTCGGCCCGGGCTCCCCCCCCACACCCCCTTCTTAGTCCCCTTCACTCCCGAAAGCCCTCTGCCAGCAGCCTTTCGTCCCGCCCCCAACGCCCAAGCCCTGGTTTGTCTGCAGGCGCAGGCCTGCCTCGGCCTTGGGCGGCTTTCTCCAGCCAAGGACGTACTTGGCACCTCGGGACCCAGCCCAGGGGACGACTATCGCTCTGCCTGCACCTGGGCCCCGAGACAGAGACTCGGGGTGTCGCCGGACACCGGACCAAGGGGAAGGCCACCCGCCCCACCCCACCGGAAAGATCTGTCTCCGCTGGACAGCACCGCGACCCCTCCCCGCCCCCCTTTCATCTCCCAGGAGCGCCAGGCGCCCTCCCTTCCCGCCCGCCTCGGTGGCCCCGCCCCCAGCACCAAAAGAGCTGGACAAAACGGCGAAAATAGGGAGCGCCCGTGCCCTCGGGTTCCAGGAGAGACCACCACAGGGAAAAGCAGGCAGGCGGGCATGCACACAACCCACACAAGGAGGGTGTCTGGGACTGCTCCTCTCCTCCCGCATTCGGGACCCCGGGGCTCGGAGCCCGGCTGCAATCCGCGGACCCTGGAGGCCTGCCCCGGGGTCCCACGGTGACTGCCAGCGCCCGGGCACTGCCTCCGTAACGGAGCCCAGCCCCGGGCACCACCGCACTCCGGTGGGGAAGCTGCCACTTCAACTCAGCCTCAGAGCGTCTGTCCCAGTCGGTGTCCCATCCTGTGCGTCTGTCCCCCCTCCTCCCCAACTCCCAACCCCTGACTGTCTGTCTTCTGCCACCTCCAGGGAAGTGGTAGAGGCCCCGTGGAGCCTCAGATGGCGCGAAGGGGCCTCGCTGCGGGCAAGGAATAAAAGGAAGTCCACCCAGGCGACGTATGCAGGAGGCGGGGAGCAGGCGGGAGGCGGGGCCCTGGCGGAGCCGGCCAGCAGGGAGATGCTCCAGATGGGAGCAGCCCTGCCGCCTGGTTCACGCTCACCACACAGGGCGGTCCGCCGCTCTTGTGGCGCCGGGAGCCTGCTCCCAGCGTCTATGGCCACAGCTGCTTGAACGCGCCCGATCTCCTCTGATCTGGGAAGCGAAGCAGGGTCGGGCCTGGTTAGTATTTGGATGGGGTCCGCCCCGGAATACCGGGTGCCCTAGGCTTTGGCCCGCAACTCCTTTTGCGGCCGCCCCGCCCCTCGTCCTTCGGGAGTGGCCCAGCCCGCCTAATAAACCCACGCCAGGGGTGGCGCTGGGGGGGCTGGAGGGCAGGGGGAGAGGAATGGGTGGCGCCACACAGCACTACAATCTCGCTGCATCGGCCCCACGCCAGGCCCTTTGGCCCGGGCTCCCCCCCCCCCACACCCCCTTCTTAGTCCCCTTCACTCCCGAAAGCCCTCTGCCAGCAGCCTTTCGTCCCGCCCCCAACGCCCAAGCCCTGGTTTGTCTGCAGGCGCAGGCCTGCCTCGGCCTTGGGCGGCTTTCTCCAGCCAAGGACGTGCTTGGCACCTCGGGACCCAGCCCAGGGGACGACTATCGCTCTGCCTGCACCTGGGCCCCGAGACAGAGACTCGGGGTGTCGCCGGACACCGGACCAAGGGGAAGGCCACCCGCCCCACCCCACCGGAAAGATCTGTCTCCGCTGGACAGCACCGCGACCCCTCCCCGCCCCCCTTTCATCTCCCAGGAGCGCCAGGCGCCCTCCCTTCCCGCCTGCCTCGGTGGCCCCGCCCCCAGCACCAAAAGAGCTGGACAAAACGGCGAAAATAGGGAGCGCACGTGCCCTCGGGTTCCAGGAGAGACCACCACAGGGAAAAGCAGGCAGGCGGGCATGCACACAACCCACACAAGGAGGGTGTCTGGGACTGCTCCTCTCCTCCCGCATTCGGGACCCCGGGGCTCGGAGCCCGGCTGCAATCCGCGGACCCTGGAGGCCTGCCCCGGGGTCCCACGGTGACTGCCAGCGCCCGGGCACTGCCTCCCTAACGGAGCCCAGCCCCGGGCACCACCGCACTCCGGTGGGGAAGCTGCCACTTCAACTCAGCCTCAGAGCGTCTGTCCCAGTCGGTGTCCCATCCTGTGCGTCTGTCCCCCCTCCTCCCCAACTCCCAACCCCTGACTGTCTGTCTTCTGCCACCTCCAGGGAAGTGGTAGAGGCCCCGTGGAGCCTCAGATGGCGCGAAGGGGCCTCGCTGCGGGCAAGGAATAAAAGGAAGTCCACCCAGGCGACGTATGCAGGAGGCGGGGAGCAGGCGGGAGGCGGGGCCCTGGCGGAGCCGGCCAGCGGGGAGATGCTCCGGATGGGAGCAGCCCTGCCGCCTGGTTCACGCTCACCACACAGGGCGGTCCGCCGCTCTTGTGGCGCCGAAGCCTGCTCCCAGCGTCTATGGCCACAGCGGCTTGAACGCGCCCGATCTCCTCTGATCTGGGAAGCGAAGCAGGGTCGGGCCTGGTTAGTACGTGGATGGGGTCCGCCCCGGAATACCGGGTGCCCTAGGCTTTGGCCCGCAACTCCTTTGGCGGCCGCCCTGTCCCTAGTCCTTAGGGAGTGGCCCAGCGCGCCTAATAAACCCACGCCAGGGGTGGCGCTTGGGAGGCTGGAGGGTTAGGGGAGAGGAATGGGTGGCGCCACACAGCACTACAATCTCGCTGCATCAGCCACAGGCCAGGCCCTTCGGCCCGGGCTCCCCCGTCCCCCCGCACCCCGTTCTTAGTCCCCTTCCCACCCGCAAGCACTCTGCCAGCAGCCTTTCGTCCCGCCCCGAACGCCCAAGCGCAGGTCTGTCTGCAGGCGCAGGCCTGCCTAGGCCTTGGGCGGCTTTCTCCAGCCAAGGACGTGCTTGGCACCTCGGGACCCAGCCCAGGGGACGACTATCGCTCTGCCTGCACCTGGGCCCCGAGACAGAGACTCGGGGTGTCGCCGGACACCGGACCAAGGGGAAGGCCACCCGCCCCACCCCACCGGAAAGATCTGTCTCCGCTGGACAGCACCGCGACCCCTCCCCGCCCCCCTTTCATCTCCCAGGAGCGCCAGGCGCCCTCCCTTCCCGCCTGCCTCGGTGGCCCCGCCCCCAGCACCAAAAGAGCTGGACAAAACGGCGAAAATAGGGAGCGCACGTGCCCTCGGGTTCCAGGAGAGACCACCACAGGGAAAAGCAGGTAGGTGGGCATGCACACAACCCACACAAGGAGGGTGCCTGGGGCTGCTCCTCTCCTCCCGCATTCGGGACCCCGGGGCTCGGAGCCCGGCTGCAATCAGCGGACCCTGGAGGCCTGCCCCGGGGTCCCACGGTGACTGACAGCGCCCGGGCACTGCCTCCGTAACGGAGATCAGCCCCGGGCACCACCGCACTCCGGTGGGGAAGCTGCCACTTCAACTCAGCCTCAGTGCCTCTGTCCCAGTCGGTGTCCCATCCAGTGCGTCTGTCCCCCATCATCCCCAACTCCCAACCCCTGTCTGTCTGTCTTCTGCCACCTCCAGGGAAGTGGTAGCGGCCCCGTGGAGCCACAGATGGCGCTAAGGGGCCTCGCTGCGGGCAAGGAGTAAAAGGAAGTCCACCCAGGCGACGTTTGCAGCAGGCGGGGAGCAGGCGGGAGGCGGGGCCCTGGCGGAGCCGGCCAGCGGGGAGATGCTCCGGATGGGAGCAGCCCTCAGCCTGGTTCGCGCTCACCACACAGGGCGGTCCGCCGCTCTTGTGGCGCCGGGAGCCTGCTCCCAGCGTCTATGGCCACAGCGGCTTGAACGCGCCCGATCTCCTCTGATCTGGGAAGCGAAGCAGGGTCGGGCCTGGTTAGTATTTGGATGGGGTCCGCCCCGGAATACCGGGTGCCCTAGGCTTTGGCCCGCAACTCCTTTTGCGGCCGCCCCGCCCCTCGTCCTTCGGGAGTGGCCCAGCCCGCCTAATAAACCCACGCCAGGGAGGCGCTGGGGGGGCTGGAGGGCAGGGGGAGAGGAATGGGTGGCGCCACACAGCACTACGATCTCGCTGCATCGTCCCCACGCCAGGCCCTTCGGCCCGGGCTCCCCCCCCACACCCCCTTCTTAGTCCCCTTCACTCCCGAAAGCCCTCTGCCAGCAGCCTTTCGTCCCGCCCCCAACGCCCAAGCCCTGGTTTGTCTGCAGGCGCAGGCCTGCCTCGGCCTTGGGCGGCTTTCTCCAGCCAAGGACGTACTTGGCACCTCGGGACCCAGCCCAGGGGACGACTATCGCTCTGCCTGCACCTGGGCCCCGAGACAGAGACTCGGGGTGTCGCCGGACACCGGACCAAGGGGAAGGCCACCCGCCCCACCCCACCGGAAAGATCTGTCTCCGCTGGACAGCACCGCGACCCCTCCCCGCCCCCCTTTCATCTCCCAGGAGCGCCAGGCGCCCTCCCTTCCCGCCCGCCTCGGTGGCCCCGCCCCCAGCACCAAAAGAGCTGGACAAAACGGCGAAAATAGCGAGCGCCCGTGCCCTCGGGTTCCAGGAGAGACCACCACAGGGAAAAGCAGGCAGGCGGGCATGCACACAACCCACACAAGGAGGGTGTCTGGGACTGCTCCTCTCCTCCCGCATTCGGGACCCCGGGGCTCGGAGCCCGGCTGCAATCCGCGGACCCTGGAGGCCTGCCCCGGGGTCCCACGGTGACTGCCAGCGCCCGGGCACTGCCTCCGTAACGGAGCCCAGCCCCGGGCACCACCGCACTCCGGTGGGGAAGCTGCCACTTCAAATCAGCCTCAGAGCGTCTGTCCCAGTCGGTGTCCCATCCAGTGCGTCCGTCCCCCCTCCTCCCCAACTCCCAACCCCTGTCTGTCTGTCTTCCTCTTCCTCCAGGGAAGTGGTAGAGGCCCCGTGGAGCCACAGATGGCGCTAAGGGGCCTCGCTGCGGGCAAGGAATAAAAGGAAGTCCACCCAGGCGGCGTTTTGTGGAGGCCGGGAGCAGGCGGGAGGCGGGGCCCTGGCGGAGCCGGCCAGCGGGGAGATGCTCCGGACGGGAGCAGCCCTGCAGCCTGGTTCGCGCTCACCACACAGGGCGGTCCGCCGCTCTTGTGGCGCCGGGAGCCTGCTCCCAGCGTCTATGGCCACAGCGGCTTGAACGCGCCCGATCTCCTCTGATCTGGGAAGCGGAGCAGGGTCGGGCCTGGTTAGTATTTGGATGGGGTCCGCCCCGGAATACCGGGTGCCCTAGGCTTTGGCCCGCAACTCCTTTTGCGGCCGCCCCGCCCCTCGTCCTTCGGGAGTGGCCCAGCCCGCCTAATAAACCCACGCCAGGGGTGGCGCTGGGGGGGCTGGAGGGCAGGGGGAGAGGAATGGGTGGCGCCACACAGCACTACAATCTCGCTGCATCGGCCCCACGCCAGGCCCTTTGGCCCGGGCTCCCCCCCCCCCACACCCCCTTCTTAGTCCCCTTCACTCCCGAAAGCCCTCTGCCAGCAGCCTTTCGTCCCGCCCCCAACGCCCAAGCCCTGGTTTGTCTGCAGGCGCAGGCCTGCCTCGGCCTTGGGCGGCTTTCTCCAGCCAAGGACGTGCTTGGCACCTCGGGACCCAGCCCAGGGGACGACTATCGCTCTGCCTGCACCTGGGCCCCGAGACAGAGACTCGGGGTGTCGCCGGACACCGGACCAAGGGGAAGGCCACCCGCCCCACCCCACCGGAAAGATCTGTCTCCGCTGGACAGCACCGCGACCCCTCCCCGCCCCCCTTTCATCTCCCAGGAGCGCCAGGCGCCCTCCCTTCCCGCCCGCCTCGGTGGCCCCGCCCCCAGCACCAAAAGAGCTGGACAAAACGGCGAAAATAGCGGGCGCCCGTGCCCTCGGGTTCCAGGAGAGACCACCACAGGGAAAAGCAGGCAGGCGGGCATGCACACAACCCACACAAGGAGGGTGTCTGGGACTGCTCCTCTCCTCCCGCATTCGGGACCCCGGGGCTCGGAGCCCGGCTGCAATCCGCGGACCCTGGAGGCCTGCCCCGGGGTCCCACGGTGACTGACAGCGCCCGGGCACTGCCTCCGTAACGGAGCCCAGCCCCGGGCACCACCGCACTCCGGTGGGGAAGCTGCCACTTCAAATCAGCCTCAGAGCGTCTGTCCCAGTCGGTGTCCCATCCAGTGCGTCCGTCCCCCCTCCTCCCCAACTCCCAACCCCTGTCTGTCTGTCTTCCTCTTCCTCCAGGGAAGTGGTAGAGGCCCCGTGGAGCCACAGATGGCGCTAAGGGGCCTCGCTGCGGGCAAGGAATAAAAGGAAGTCCACCCAGGCGGCGTTTTGTGGAGGCCGGGAGCAGGCGGGAGGCGGGGCCCTGGCGGAGCCGGCCAGCGGGGAGATGCTCCGGACGGGAGCAGCCCTGCAGCCTGGTTCGCGCTCACCATACAGGGCGGTCCGCCGCTCTTGTGGCGCCGGGAGCCTGCTCCCAGCGTCTATGGCCACAGCGGCTTGAACGCGCCCGATCTCCTCTGATCTGGGAAGCGAAGCAGGGTCGGGCCTGGTTAGTATTTGGATGGGGTCCGCCCCGGAATACCGGGTGCCCTAGGCTTTGGCCCGCCACTCCTTTGGCGGCTGCCCTGTCCCTAGTCCTTAGGGAGTGGCCCAGCGCGCCTAATAAACCCACGCCAGGTGTGGCGCTTGGGAGGCTGGAGGGTTAGGGGGAGAGGAATGGGTGGCGCCACACAGCACTACAATCTCGCTGCATCGGCCCCACGCCAGGCCCTTTGGCCCGGGCTCCCCCCCACACACCCCCTTCTTAGTCCCCTTCCCTCCCGAAAGCCCTCTGCCAGCAGCCTTTCGTCCCGCCCCCAACGCCCAAGCCCTGGTTTGTCTGCAGGCGCAGGCCTGCCTCGGCCTTGGGCGGCTTTCTCCAGCCAAGGACGTCCTTGGCACCTCGGGACCCAGCCCAGGGGACGACTATCGCTCTGCCTGCACCTGGGCCCCGAGACAGAGACTCGGGGTGTCGCCGGACACCGGACCAAGGGGAAGGCCACCCGCCCCACCCCACCGGAAAGATCTGTCTCCGCTGGACAGCACCGCGACCCCTCCCCGCCCCCCTTTCATCTCCCAGGAGCGCCAGGCGCCCTCCCTTCCCGCCCGCCTCGGTGGCCCCGCCCCCAGCACCAAAAGAGCTGGACAAAACGGCGAAAATAGCGAGCGCCCGTGCCCTCGGGTTCCAGGAGAGACCACCACAGGGAAAAGCAGGCAGGTGGGCATGCACACAACCCACACAATGAGGGTGTCTGGGACTGCTCCTCTCCTCCCGCATTCGGGACCCCGGGGCTCGGAGCCCGGCTGCAATCCGCGGACCCTGGAGGCCTGCCCCGGGGTCCCACGGTGACTGACAGCGCCCGGGCACTGCCTCCGTAACGGAGCCCAGCCCCGGGCACCACCGCACTCCAGTGGGGAAGCTGCCACTTCAACTCAGCCTCAGAGCGTCTGTCCCAGTCGGTGTCCCATCCTGTGCGTCCGTCCCCCCTCCTCCCCAACTCCCAACCCCTGACTGTCTGTCTTCTGCCACCTCCAGGGAAGTGGTAGAGGCCCCGTGGAGCCTCAGATGGCGCGAAGGGGCCTCGCTGCGGGCAAGGAGTAAAAGGCAGTCCACCCAGGCGACGTTTGGAGGAGGCGGGGAGCAGGCGGGAGGCGTGGCCCTGGCGAAGCCGGCCAGCAGGGAGATGCTCCGGATGGGAGCAGCCCTGCAGCCTGGTTCGCGCTCACCACACAGGGCGGTCCGCCGCTCTTGTGGCGCCGGGAGCCTGCTCCCAGCGTCTATGGCCACAGCAGCTTGAACGCGCCCGATCTCCTCTGATCTGGGAAGCGAAGCAGGGTCGGGCCTGGTTAGTATTTGGATGGGGTCCGCCCCGGAATACCGGGTGCCCTAGGCTTTGGCCCGCCACTCCTTTGGCGGCTGCCCTGTCCCTAGTCCTTAGGGAGTGGCCCAGCGCGCCTAATAAACCCACGCCAGGGGTGGCGCTTGGGAGGCTGGAGGGTTAGGGGGAGAGGAATGGGTGGCGCCACACAGCACTACAATCTCGCTGCATCAGCCACAGGCCAGGCCCTTCGGCCCGGGCTCCCCCGTCCCCCCGCACCCCGTTCTTAGTCCCCTTCCCACCCGCAAGCACTCTGCCAGCAGCCTTTCGTCCCGCCCCCAACGCCCAAGCGCAGGTCTGTCTGCAGGCGCAGGCCTGCCTAGGCCTTGGGCGGCTTTCTCCAGCCAAGGACGTGCTTGGCACCTCGGGACCCAGCCCAGGGGACGACTATCGCTCTGCCTGCACCTGGGCCCCGAGACAGAGACTCGGGGTGTCGCCGGACACCGGACCAAGGGGAAGGCCACCCGCCCCACCCCACCGGAAAGATCTGTCTCCGCTGGACAGCACCGCGACCCCTCCCCGCCCCCCTTTCATCTCCCAGGAGCGCCAGGCGCCCTCCCTTCCCGCCTGCCTCGGTGGCCCCGCCCCCAGCACCAAAAGAGCTGGACAAAACGGCGAAAATAGGGAGCGCACGTGCCCTCGGGTTCCAGGAGAGACCACCACAGGGAAAAGCAGGCAGGTGGGCATGCACACAACCCACACAATGAGGGTGTCTGGGACTGCTCCTCTCCTCCCGCATTCGGGACCCCGGGGCTCGGAGCCCGGCTGCAATCCGCGGACCCTGGAGGCCTGCCCCGGGGTCCCACGGTGACTGACAGCGCCCGGGCACTGCCTCCGTAACGGAGCCCAGCCCCGGGCACCACCGCACTCCGGTGGGGAAGCTGCCACTTCAAATCAGCCTCAGAGCGTCTGTCCCAGTCGGTGTCCCATCCAGTGCGTCCGTCCCCCCTCCTCCCCAACTCCCAACCCCTGACTGTCTGTCTTCTGCCTCCTCCAGGGAAGTGGTAGAGGCCCCGTGGAGCCACAGATGGCGCTAAGGGGCCTCGCTGCGGGCAAGGAATAAAAGGAAGTCCACCCAGGCGGCGTTTTGTGGAGGCCGGGAGCAGGCGGGAGGCGGGGCCCTGGCGGAGCCGGCCAGCGGGGAGATGCTCCGGATGGGAGCAGCCCTGCCGCCTGGTTCACGCTCACCACACAGGGCGGTCCGCCGCTCTTGTGGCGCCGGGAGCCTGCTCCCAGCGTCTATGGCCACAGCGGCTTGAACGCGCCCGATCTCCTCTGATCTGGGAAGCGAAGCAGGGTCGGGCCTGGTTAGTATTTGGATGGGGTCCGCCCCGGAATACCGGGTGCCCTAGGCTTTGGCCCGCAACTCCTTTTGCGGCCGCCCCGCCCCTCGTCCTTCGGGAGTGGCCCAGCCCGCCTAATAAACCCACGCCAGGGAGGCGCTGGGGGGGCTGGAGGGCAGGGGGAGAGGAATGGGTGGCGCCACACAGCACTACGATCTCGCTGCATCGTCCCCACGCCAGGCCCTTTGGCCCGGGCTCCCCCCCCACACGCCCTTCTTAGTCCCCTTCACTCCCGCAAGCCCTCTGCCAGCAGCCTTTCGTCCCGCCCCCAACGCCCAAGCCCTGGTTTGTCTGCAGGCGCAGGCCTGCCTCGGCCTTGGGCGGCTTTCTCCAGCCAAGGACGTGCTTGGCACCTCGGGACCCAGCCCAGGGGACGACTATCGCTCTGCCTGCACCTGGGCCCCGAGACAGAGACTCGGGGTGTCGCCGGACACCGGACAAAGGGGAAGGCCACCCGCCCCACCCCACCGGAAAGATCTGTCTCCGCTGGACAGCACCGCGACCCCTCCCCGCCCCCCTTTCATCTCCCAGGAGCGCCAGGCGCCCTCCCTTCCCGCCCGCCTCGGTGGCCCCGCCCCCAGCACCAAAAGAGCTGGACAAAACGGCGAAAATAGGGAGCGCCCGTGCCCTCGGGTTCCAGGAGAGACCACCACAGGGAAAAGCAGGCAGGCGGGCATGCACACAACCCACACAAGGAGGGTGTCTGGGACTGCTCCTCTCCTCCCGCATTCGGGACCCCGGGGCTCGGAGCCCGGCTGCAATCCGCGGACCCTGGAGGCCTGCCCCGGGGTCCCACGGTGACTGCCAGCGCCCGGGCACTGCCTCCGTAACGGAGCCCAGCCCCGGGCACCACCGCACTCCGGTGGGGAAGCTGCCACTTCAAATCAGCCTCAGAGCGTCTGTCCCAGTCGGTGTCCCATCCAGTGCGTCCGTCCCCCCTCCTCCCCAACTCCCAACCCCTGTCTGTCTGTCTTCCTCTTCCTCCAGGGAAGTGGTAGAGGCCCCGTGGAGCCACAGATGGCGCTAAGGGGCCTCGCTGCGGGCAAGGAATAAAAGGAAGTCCACCCAGGCGGCGTTTTGTGGAGGCCGGGAGCAGGCGGGAGGCGGGGCCCTGGCGGAGCCGGCCAGCGGGGAGATGCTCCGGACGGGAGCAGCCCTGCAGCCTGGTTCGCGCTCACCACACAGGGCGGTCCGCCGCTCTTGTGGCGCCGGGAGCCTGCTCCCAGCGTCTATGGCCACAGCGGCTTGAACGCGCCCGATCTCCTCTGATCTGGGAAGCGAAGCAGTGTCGGGCCTGGTTAGTACTTGGATGGGGTCCGCCCCGGAATACCGGGTGCCCTAGGCTTTGGCCCGCAACTCCTTTTGCGGCCGCCCCGCCCCTCGTCCTTCGGGAGTGGCCCAGCCCGCCTAATAAACCCACGCCAGGTGTGGCGCTTGGGAGGCTGGAGGGTTAGGGGGAGAAGAATGGGTGGCGCCACACAGCACTACAATCTCGCTGCATCGGCCCCACGCCAGGCCCTTTGGCCCGGGCTCCCCCCCCCACACCCCCTTCTTAGTCCCCTTCCCTCCCGAAAGCCCTCTGCCAGCAGCCTTTCGTCCCGCCCCCAACGCCCAAGCCCTGGTTTGTCTGCAGGCGCAGGCCTGCCTCGGCCTTGGGCGGCTTTCTCCAGCCAAGGACGTGCTTGGCACCTCGGGACCCAGCCCAGGGGACGACTATCGCTCTGCCTGCACCTGGGCCCCGAGACAGAGACTCGGGGTGTCGCCGGACACCGGACCAAGGGGAAGGCCACCCGCCCCACCCCACCGGAAAGATCTGTCTCCGCTGGACAGCACCGCGACCCCTCCCCGCCCCCCTTTCATCTCCCAGGAGCGCCAGGCGCCCTCCCTTCCCGCCCGCCTCGGTGGCCCCGCCCCCAGCACCAAAAGAGCTGGACAAAACGGCGTAAATAGCGAGCGCCAGTGCCCTCGGGTTCCAGGAGAGACCACCACAGGGAAAAGCAGGCAGGTGGGCATGCACACAACCCACACAATGAGGGTGTCTGGGACTGCTCCTCTCCTCCCGCATTCGGGACCCCGGGGCTCGGAGCCCGGCTGCAATCCGCGGACCCTGGAGGCCTGCCCCGGGGTCCCACGGTGACTGACAGCGCCCGGGCACTGCCTCCGTAACGGAGCCCAGCCCCGGGCACCACCGCACTCCGGTGGGGAAGCTGCCACTTCAACTCAGCCTCAGAGCGTCTGTCCCAGTCGGTGTCCCATCCTGTGCGTCCGTCCCCCCTCCTCCCCAACTCCCAACCCCTGACTGTCTGTCTTCTGCCACCTCCAGGGAAGTGGTAGAGGCCCCGTGGAGCCTCAGATGGCGCGAAGGGGCCTCGCTGCGGGCAAGGAGTAAAAGGCAGTCCACCCAGGCGACTTTTGGAGGAGGCGGGGAGCAGGCGGGAGGCGTGGCCCTGGCTAAGCCGGCCAGCAGGGAGATGCTCCGGATGGGAGCAGCCCTGCAGCCTGGTTCGCGCTCACCACACAGGGCGGTCCGCCGCTCTTGTGGCGCGGGGGCCTGCTCCCAGCGTCTATGGCCACAGCAGCTTGAACGCGCCCGATCTCCTCTGATCTGGGAAGCGAAGCAAGGTCGGGCCTGGTTAGTATTTGGATGGGGTCCGCCCCGGAATACCGGGTGCCCTAGGCTTTGGCCCGCCACTCCTTTGGCGGCTGCCCTGTCCCTAGTCCTTAGGGAGTGGCCCAGCGCGCCTAATAAACCCACGCCAGGGGTGGCGCTTGGGAGGCTGGAGGGTTAGGGGGAGAGGAATGGGTGGCGCCACACAGCACTACAATCTCGCTGCATCAGCCACAGGCCAGGCCCTTCGGCCCGGGCTCCCCCGTCCCCCCGCACCCCGTTCTTAGTCCCCTTCCCTCCCGCAAGCACTCTGCCAGCAGCCTTTCGTCCCGCCCCCAACGCCCAAGCCCAGGTCTGTCTGCAGGCGCAGGCCTGCCTAGGCCTTGGGCGGCTTTCTCCAGCCAAGGACGTGCTTGGCACCTCGGGACCCAGCCCAGGGGACGACTATCGCTCTGCCTGCACCTGGGCCCCGAGACAGAGTCTCGGGGTGTCGCCGGACACCGGACCAAGGGGAAGGCCACCCGCCCCACCCCACCGGAAAGATCTGTCTCCGCTGGACAGCACCGCGACCCCTCCCCGCCCCCCTTTCATCTCCCAGGAGCGCCAGGCGCCCTCCCTTCCCGCCCGCCTCGGTGGCCCCGCCCCCAGCACCAAAAGAGCTGGACAAAACGGCGAAAATAGGGAGCGCCCGTACCCTCGGGTTCCAGGAGAGACCACCACAGGGAAAAGCAGGCAGGCGGGCATGCACACAACCCACACAAGGAGGGTGTCTGGGACTGCTCCTCTCCTCCCGCATTCGGGACCCCGGGGCTCGGAGCCCGGCTGCAATCCGCGGACCCTGGAGGCCTGCCCCGGGGTCCCACGGTGACTGACAGCGCCCGGGCACTGCCTCCGTAACGGAGCCCAGCCCCGGGCACCACCGCACTCCGGTGGGGAAGCTGCCACTTCAACTCAGCCTCAGAGCGTCTGTCCCAGTCGGTGTCCCATCCTGTGCGTCTGTCCCCCCTCCTCCCCAACTCCCAACCCCTGACTGTCTGTCTTCTGCCACCTCCAGGGAAGTGGTAGAGGCCCCGTGGAGCCACAGATGGCGCTAAGGGGCCTCGCTGCGGGCAAGGAATAAAAGGAAGTCCACCCAGGCGGCGTTTTGTGGAGGCGGGGAGCAGGCGGGAGGCGGGGCCCTGGCGGAGCCGGCCAGCGGGGAGATGCTCCGGATCGGAGCAGCCTGGCGGCCTGTTTCGCGCTCACCACACAGGGCGGTCCGCCGCTCTTGTGGCGCCGGGAGCCTGCTCCCAGCGTCTATGGCCACAGCGGCTTGAACGCGCCCGATGTCCTCTGATCTGGGAAGCGAAGCAGGGTCGGGCCTGGTTAGTATTTGGATGGGGTCCGCCCCGGAATACCGGGTGCCTCCTTTTGCTGCCGCCCCGCCCCTCGTCCTTCGGGAGTGGCCCAGGCCGCCTAATAAACCCACGCCAGGGGTGGCGCTGGGGGGGCTGGAGGGCAGGGGGAGAGGAATGGGTGGTGCCACAGAGCACTACAATCTCGCTGCATCGGCCCCACGCCAGGCCCTTTGGCCCGGGCTCCCCCCCCCACACCCCCTTCTTAGTCCCCTTCCCTCCCGCAAGCCCTCTGCCAGCAGCCTTTCGTCCCGCCCCCAACGCCCAAGCCCTGGTTTGTCTGCAGGCGCAGGCCTGCCTCGGCCTTGGGCGGCTTTCTCCAGCCAAGGACGTGCTTGGCACCTCGGGACCCAGCCCAGGGGACGACTATCGCTCTGCCTGCACCTGGGCCCCGAGACAGAGACTCGGGGTGTCGCCGGACACCGGACCAAGGGGAAGGCCACCCGCCCCACCCCACCGGAAAGATCTGTCTCCGCTGGACAGCACCGCGACCCCTCCCCGCCCCCCTTTCATCTCCCAGGAGCGCCAGGCGCCCTCCCTTCCCGCCCGCCTCGGTGGCCCCGCCCCCAGCACCAAAAGAGCTGGACAAAACGGCGAAAATAGCGAGCGCCCGTGCCCTCGGGTTCCAGGAGAGACCACCACAGGGAAAAGCAGGCAGGTGGGCATGCACACAACCCACACAATGAGGGTGTCTGGGACTGCTCCTCTCCTCCCGCATTCGGGACCCCGGGGCTCGGAGCCCGGCTGCAATCCGCGGACCCTGGAGGCCTGCCCCGGGGTTTCACGGTGACTGACAGCGCCCGGGCACTGCCTCCGTAACGGAGCCCAGCCCCGGGCACCACCGCACTCCGGTGGGGAAGCTGCCACTTCAAATCAGCCTCAGAGCGTCTGTCCCAGTCGGTGTCCCATCCAGTGCGTCCGTCCCCCCTCCTCCCCAACTCCCAACCCCTGACTGTCTGTCTTCTGCCTCCTCCAGGGAAGTGGTAGAGGCCCCGTGGAGCCACAGATGGCGCTAAGGGGCCTCGCTGCGGGCAAGGAATAAAAGGAAGTCCACCCAGGCGGCGTTTTGTGGAGGCCGGGAGCAGGCGGGAGGCGGGGCCCTGGCGGAGCCGGCCAGCGGGGAGATGCTCCGGACGGGAGCAGCCCTGCAGCCTGGTTCGCGCTCACCACACAGGGCGGTCCGCCGCTCTTGTGGCGCCGGGAGCCTGCTCCAAGCGTCTATGGCCACAGCGGCTTGAACGCGCCCGATCTCCTCTGATCTGGGAAGCGAAGCATGGTCGGGCCTGGTTAGTATTTGGATGGGGTCCGCCCCGGAATACCGGGTGCCCTAGGCTTTGGCCCGCCACTCCTTTGGCGGCTGCCCTGTCCCTAGTCCTTAGGGAGTGGCCCAGCGCGCCTAATAAACCCACGCCAGGGGTGGCGCTGGGGGGGCTGGAGGGCAGGGGGAGAGGAATGGGTGGCGCCACACAGCACTACAATCTCGTTGCATCGGCCCCACGCCAGGCCCTTCGGCCCGGGCTCCCCCCCCCACACCCCCTTCTTAGTCCCCTTCACTCCCGCAAGCCCTCTGCCAGCAGCCTTTCGTCCCGCCCCCAACGCCCAAGCCCTGGTTTGTCTGCAGGCGCAGGCCTGCCTCGGCCTTGGGCGGCTTTCTCCAGCCAAGGACGTGCTTGGCACCTCGGGACCCAGCCCAGGGGACGACTATCGCTCTGCCTGCACCTGGGCCCCGAGACAGAGTCTCGGGGTGTCGCCGGACACCGGACCAAGGGGAAGGCCACCCGCCCCACCCCACCGGAAAGATCTGTCTCCGCTGGACAGCACCGCGACCCCTCCCCGCCCCCCTTTCATCTCCCAGGAGCGCCAGGCGCCCTCCCTTCCCGCCCGCCTCGGTGGCCCCGCCCCCAACACCAAAAGAGCTGGACAAAACGGCGAAAATAGGGAGCGCCCGTGCCCTCGGGTTCCAGGAGAGACCACCACAGGGAAAAGCAGGCAGGCGGGCATGCACACAACCCACACAAGGAGGGTGTCTGGGACTGCTCCTCTCCTCCCGCATTCGGGACCCCGGGGCTCGGAGCCCGGCTGCAATCCGCGGACCCTGGAGGCCTGCCCCGGGGTCCCACGGTGACTGCCAGCGCCCGGGCACTGCCTCCCTAACGGAGCCCAGCCCCGGGCACCACCGCACTCCGGTGGGGAAGCTGCCACTTCAACTCAGCCTCAGAGCGTCTGTCCCAGTCGGTGTCCCATCCTGTGCGTCTGTCCCCCCTCCTCCCCAACTCCCAACCCCTGACTGTCTGTCTTCTGCCACCTCCAGGGAAGTGGTAGAGGCCCCGTGGAGCCTCAGATGGCGCGAAGGGGCCTCGCTGCGGGCAAGGAATAAAAGGAAGTCCACCCAGGCGACGTATGCAGGAGGCGGGGAGCAGGCGGGAGGCGGGGCCCTGGCGGAGCCGGCCAGCGGGGAGATGCTCCGGATGGGAGCAGCCCTGCCGCCTGGTTCACGCTCACCACACAGGGCGGTCCGCCGCTCTTGTGGCGCCGAAGCCTGCTCCCAGCGTCTATGGCCACAGCGGCTTGAACGCGCCCGATCTCCTCTGATCTGGGAAGCGAAGCAGGGTCGGGCCTGGTTAGTACGTGGATGGGGTCCGCCCCGGAATACCGGGTGCCCTAGGCTTTGGCCCGCAACTCCTTTGGCGGCCGCCCCGCCCCTCGTCCTTCGGGAGTGGCCCAGCCCGCCTAATAAACCCACGCCAGGGGTGGCGCTGGGGGGGCTGGAGGGCAGGGGGAGAGGAATGGGTGGCGCCACACAGCACTACAATCTCGCTGCATCGGCCCCACGCCAGGCCCTTTGGCCCGGGCTCCCCCCCCCCCACACCCCCTTCTTAGTCCCCTTCACTCCCGAAAGCCCTCTGCCAGCAGCCTTTCGTCCCGCCCCCAACGCCCAAGCCCTGGTTTGTCTGCAGGCGCAGGCCTGCCTCGGCCTTGGGCGGCTTTCTCCAGCCAAGGACGTGCTTGGCACCTCGGGACCCAGCCCAGGGGACGACTATCGCTCTGCCTGCACCTGGGCCCCGAGACAGAGACTCGGGGTGTCGCCGGACACCGGACCAAGGGGAAGGCCACCCGCCCCACCCCACCGGAAAGATCTGTCTCCGCTGGACAGCACCGCGACCCCTCCCCGCCCCCCTTTCATCTCCCAGGAGCGCCAGGCGCCCTCCCTTCCCGCCTGCCTCGGTGGCCCCGCCCCCAGCACCAAAAGAGCTGGACAAAACGGCGAAAATAGGGAGCGCACGTGCCCTCGGGTTCCAGGAGAGACCACCACAGGGAAAAGCAGGCAGGCGGGCATGCACACAACCCACACAAGGAGGGTGTCTGGGACTGCTCCTCTCCTCCCGCATTCGGGACCCCGGGGCTCGGAGCCCGGCTGCAATCCGCGGACCCTGGAGGCCTGCCCCGGGGTCCCACGGTGACTGCCAGCGCCCGGGCACTGCCTCCCTAACGGAGCCCAGCCCCGGGCACCACCGCACTCCGGTGGGGAAGCTGCCACTTCAACTCAGCCTCAGAGCGTCTGTCCCAGTCGGTGTCCCATCCTGTGCGTCTGTCCCCCCTCCTCCCCAACTCCCAACCCCTGACTGTCTGTCTTCTGCCACCTCCAGGGAAGTGGTAGAGGCCCCGTGGAGCCTCAGATGGCGCGAAGGGGCCTCGCTGCGGGCAAGGAATAAAAGGAAGTCCACCCAGGCGACGTATGCAGGAGGCGGGGAGCAGGCGGGAGGCGGGGCCCTGGCGGAGCCGGCCAGCGGGGAGATGCTCCGGATGGGAGCAGCCCTGCCGCCTGGTTCACGCTCACCACACAGGGCGGTCCGCCGCTCTTGTGGCGCCGAAGCCTGCTCCCAGCGTCTATGGCCACAGCGGCTTGAACGCGCCCGATCTCCTCTGATCTGGGAAGCGAAGCAGGGTCGGGCCTGGTTAGTACGTGGATGGGGTCCGCCCCGGAATACCGGGTGCCCTAGGCTTTGGCCCGCAACTCCTTTGGCGGCCGCCCTGTCCCTAGTCCTTAGGGAGTGGCCCAGCGCGCCTAATAAACCCACGCCAGGGGTGGCGCTTGGGAGGCTGGAGGGTTAGGGGAGAGGAATGGGTGGCGCCACACAGCACTACAATCTCGCTGCATCAGCCACAGGCCAGGCCCTTCGGCCCGGGCTCCCCCGTCCCCCCGCACCCCGTTCTTAGTCCCCTTCCCACCCGCAAGCACTCTGCAGCAGCCTTTCGTCCCGCCCCGAACGCCCAAGCGCAGGTCTGTCTGCAGGCGCAGGCCTGCCTAGGCCTTGGGCGGCTTTCTCCAGCCAAGGACGTGCTTGGCACCTCGGGACCCAGCCCAGGGGACGACTATCGCTCTGCCTGCACCTGGGCCCCGAGACAGAGACTCGGGGTGTCGCCGGACACCGGACCAAGGGGAAGGCCACCCGCCCCACCCCACCGGAAAGATCTGTCTCCGCTGGACAGCACCGCGACCCCTCCCCGCCCCCCTTTCATCTCCCAGGAGCGCCAGGCGCCCTCCCTTCCCGCCTGCCTCGGTGGCCCCGCCCCCAGCACCAAAAGAGCTGGACAAAACGGCGAAAATAGGGAGCGCACGTGCCCTCGGGTTCCAGGAGAGACCACCACAGGGAAAAGCAGGTAGGTGGGCATGCACACAACCCACACAAGGAGGGTGCCTGGGGCTGCTCCTCTCCTCCCGCATTCGGGACCCCGGGGCTCGGAGCCCGGCTGCAATCCGCGGACCCTGGAGGCCTGCCCCGGGGTCCCACGGTGACTGACAGCGCCCGGGCACTGCCTCCGTAACGGAGATCAGCCCCGGGCACCACCGCACTCCGGTGGGGAAGCTGCCACTTCAACTCAGCCTCAGTGCCTCTGTCCCAGTCGGTGTCCCATCCAGTGCGTCTGTCCCCCATCATCCCCAACTCCCAACCCCTGTCTGTCTGTCTTCTGCCACCTCCAGGGAAGTGGTAGCGGCCCCGTGGAGCCACAGATGGCGCTAAGGGGCCTCGCTGCGGGCAAGGAGTAAAAGGAAGTCCACCCAGGCGACGTTTGCAGCAGGCGGGGAGCAGGCGGGAGGCGGGGCCCTGGCGGAGCCGCCCAGCGGGGAGATGCTCCGGATGGGAGCAGCCCTCAGCCTGGTTCGCGCTCACCACACAGGGCGGTCCGCCGCTCTTGTGGCGCCGGGAGCCTGCTCCCAGCGTCTATGGCCACAGCGGCTTGAACGCGCCCGATCTCCTCTGATCTGGGAAGCGAAGCAGGGTCGGGCCTGGTTAGTATTTGGATGGGGTCCGCCCCGGAATACCGGGTGCCCTAGGCTTTGGCCCGCAACTCCTTTTGCGGCCGCCCCGCCCCTCGTCCTTCGGGAGTGGCCCAGCCCGCCTAATAAACCCACGCCAGGGAGGCGCTGGGGGGGCTGGAGGGCAGGGGGAGAGGAATGGGTGGCGCCACACAGCACTACGATCTCGCTGCATCGTCCCCACGCCAGGCCCTTCGGCCCGGGCTCCCCCCCCACACCCCCTTCTTAGTCCCCTTCACTCCCGAAAGCCCTCTGCCAGCAGCCTTTCGTCCCGCCCCCAACGCCCAAGCCCTGGTTTGTCTGCAGGCGCAGGCCTGCCTCGGCCTTGGGCGGCTTTCTCCAGCCAAGGACGTACTTGGCACCTCGGGACCCAGCCCAGGGGACGACTATCGCTCTGCCTGCACCTGGGCCCCGAGACAGAGACTCGGGGTGTCGCCGGACACCGGACCAAGGGGAAGGCCACCCGCCCCACCCCACCGGAAAGATCTGTCTCCGCTGGACAGCACCGCGACCCCTCCCCGCCCCCCTTTCATCTCCCAGGAGCGCCAGGCGCCCTCCCTTCCCGCCCGCCTCGGTGGCCCCGCCCCCAGCACCAAAAGAGCTGGACAAAACGGCGAAAATAGCGAGCGCCCGTGCCCTCGGGTTCCAGGAGAGACCACCACAGGGAAAAGCAGGCAGGCGGGCATGCACACAACCCACACAAGGAGGGTGTCTGGGACTGCTCCTCTCCTCCCGCATTCGGGACCCCGGGGCTCGGAGCCCGGCTGCAATCCGCGGACCCTGGAGGCCTGCCCCGGGGTCCCACGGTGACTGACAGCGCCCGGGCACTGCCTCCGTAACGGAGCCCAGCCCCGGGCACCACCGCACTCCGGTGGGGAAGCTGCCACTTCAAATCAGCCTCAGAGCGTCTGTCCCAGTCGGTGTCCCATCCAGTGCGTCCGTCCCCCCTCCTCCCCAACTCCCAACCCCTGTCTGTCTGTCTTCCTCTTCCTCCAGGGAAGTGGTAGAGGCCCCGTGGAGCCACAGATGGCGCTAAGGGGCCTCGCTGCGGGCAAGGAATAAAAGGAAGTCCACCCAGGCGGCGTTTTGTGGAGGCCGGGAGCAGGCGGGAGGCGGGGCCCTGGCGGAGCCGGCCAGCGGGGAGATGCTCCGGACGGGAGCAGCCCTGCAGCCTGGTTCGCGCTCACCACACAGGGCGGTCCGCCGCTCTTGTGGCGCCGGGAGCCTGCTCCCAGCGTCTATGGCCACAGCGGCTTGAACGCGCCCGATCTCCTCTGATCTGGGAAGCGGAGCAGGGTCGGGCCTGGTTAGTATTTGGATGGGGTCCGCCCCGGAATACCGGGTGCCCTAGGCTTTGGCCCGCAACTCCTTTTGCGGCCGCCCCGCCCCTCGTCCTTCGGGAGTGGCCCAGCCCGCCTAATAAACCCACGCCAGGGGTGGCGCTGGGGGGGCTGGAGGGCAGGGGGAGAGGAATGGGTGGCGCCACACAGCACTACAATCTCGCTGCATCGGCCCCACGCCAGGCCCTTTGGCCCGGGCTCCCCCCCCCCCACACCCCCTTCTTAGTCCCCTTCACTCCCGAAAGCCCTCTGCCAGCAGCCTTTCGTCCCGCCCCCAACGCCCAAGCCCTGGTTTGTCTGCAGGCGCAGGCCTGCCTCGGCCTTGGGCGGCTTTCTCCAGCCAAGGACGTGCTTGGCACCTCGGGACCCAGCCCAGGGGACGACTATCGCTCTGCCTGCACCTGGGCCCCGAGACAGAGACTCGGGGTGTCGCCGGACACCGGACCAAGGGGAAGGCCACCCGCCCCACCCCACCGGAAAGATCTGTCTCCGCTGGACAGCACCGCGACCCCTCCCCGCCCCCCTTTCATCTCCCAGGAGCGCCAGGCGCCCTCCCTTCCCGCCTGCCTCGGTGGCCCCGCCCCCAGCACCAAAAGAGCTGGACAAAACGGCGAAAATAGGGAGCGCACGTGCCCTCGGGTTCCAGGAGAGACCACCACAGGGAAAAGCAGGCAGGTGGGCATGCACACAACCCACACAATGAGGGTGTCTGGGACTGCTCCTCTCCTCCCGCATTCGGGACCCCGGGGCTCGGAGCCCGGCTGCAATCCGCGGACCCTGGAGGCCTGCCCCGGGGTCCCACGGTGACTGACAGCGCCCGGGCACTGCCTCCGTAACGGAGCCCAGCCCCGGGCACCACCGCACTCCGGTGGGGAAGCTGCCACTTCAAATCAGCCTCAGAGCGTCTGTCCCAGTCGGTGTCCCATCCAGTGCGTCCGTCCCCCCTCCTCCCCAACTCCCAACCCCTGACTGTCTGTCTTCTGCCTCCTCCAGGGAAGTGGTAGAGGCCCCGTGGAGCCACAGATGGCGCTAAGGGGCCTCGCTGCGGGCAAGGAATAAAAGGAAGTCCACCCAGGCGGCGTTTTGTGGAGGCCGGGAGCAGGCGGGAGGCGGGGCCCTGGCGGAGCCGGCCAGCGGGGAGATGCTCCGGACGGGAGCAGCCCTGCAGCCTGGTTCGCGCTCACCACACAGGGCGGTCCGCCGCTCTTGTGGCGCCGGGAGCCTGCTCCCAGCGTCTATGGCCACAGCGGCTTGAACGCGCCCGATCTCCTCTGATCTGGGAAGCGAAGCATGGTCGGGCCTGGTTAGTATTTGGATGGGGTCCGCCCCGGAATACCGGGTGCCCTAGGCTTTGGCCCGCCACTCCTTTGGCGGCTGCCCTGTCCCTAGTCCTTAGGGAGTGGCCCAGCGCGCCTAATAAACCCTAGCCAGGGGTGGCGCTGGGGGGGCTGGAGGGCAGGGGGAGAGGAATGGGTGGCGCCACACAGCACTACAATCTCCTTGCATCGGCCCCACGCCAGGCCCTTCGGCCCGGGCTCCCCCCCCCCACACCCCTTCTTAGTCCCCTTCACTCCCGCAAGCCCTCTGCCAGCAGCCTTTCGTCCCGCCCCCAACGCCCAAGCCCTGGTTTGTCTGCAGGCACAGGCCTGCCTCAGCCTTGGGCGGCTTTCTCCAGCCAAGGACGTGCTTGGCACCTCGGGACCCAGCCCAGGGGACGACTATCGCTCTGCCTGCACCTGGGCCCCGAGACAGAGACTCGGGGTGTCGCCGGACACCGGACCAAGGGGAAGGCCACCCGCCCCACCCCACCGGAAAGATCTGTCTCCGCTGGACAGCACCGCGACCCCTCCCCGCCCCCCTGTCATCTCCCAGGAGCGCCAGGCGCCCTCCCTTCCCGCCCGCCTCGGTGGCCCCGCCCCCAGCACCAAAAGAGCTGGACAAAACGGCGAAAATACGGAGCGCCCGTGCCCTCGGGTTCCAGGAGAGACCACCACAGGGAAAAGCAGGCAGGCGGGCATGCACACAACCCACACAAGGAGGGTGTCTGGGACTGCTCCTCTCCTCCCGCATTCGGGACCCCGGGGCTCGGAGCCCGGCTGCAATCCGCGGACCCTGGAGGCCTGCCCCGGGGTCCCACGGTGACTGACAGCGCCCGGGCACTGCCTCCGTAACGGAGCCCAGCCCCGGGCACCACCGCACTCCAGTGGGGAAGCTGCCACTTCAACTCAGCCTCAGAGCGTCTGTCCCAGTCGGTGTCCCATCCAGTGCGTCCGTCCCCCCTCCTCCCCAACTCTCAACCCCTGTCTGTCTGTCTTCTGCCTCCTCCAGGGAAGTGGTAGAAGCCCCGTGGAGCCACAGATGGCGCTAAGGTGCCTCGCTGCGGGCAAGGAGTAAAAGGAAGTCCACCCAGGCGACGTTTGCAGGAGGCGGGGAGCAGGCGGGAGTCGGGGCCCTGGCGGAGCCGGACAGCGGGGAGATGCTCCGGATGGGAGCAGCCCTGCAGCCTGGTTCGCGCTCACCACACAGGGCGGTCCGCCGCTCTTGTGGCGCGGGGGCCTGCTCCCAGCGTCTATGGCCACTGCAGCTTGAACGCGCCCGATCTCCTCTGATCTGGGAAGCGAAGCAGGGTCGGGCCTGGTTAGTATTTGGATGGGGTCCGCCCCGGAATACCGGGTGCCCTAGGCTTTGGCCCGCCACTCCTTTGGCGGCTGCCCTGTCCCTAGTCCTTAGGGAGTGGCCCAGCGCGCCTAATAAACCCACGCCAGGGGTGGCGCTTGGGAGGCTGGAGGGTTAGGGGGAGAGGAATGGGTGGCGCCACACAGCACTACAATCTCGCTGCATCGGCCCCACGCCAGGCCCTTTGGCCCGGGCTCCCCCCCCCACACCCCCTTCTTAGTCCCCTTCACTCCCGAAAGCCCTCTGCCAGCAGCCTTTCGTCCCGCCCCCAACGCCCAAGCCCAGGTCTGTCTGCAGGCGCAGGCCTGCCTAGGCCTTGGGCGGCTTTCTCCAGCCAAGGACGTGCTTGGCACCTCGGGACCCAGCCCAGGGGACGACTATCGCTCTGCCTGCACCTGGGCCCCGAGACAGAGTCTCGGGGTGTCGCCGGACACCGGACCAAGGGGAAGGCCACCCGCCCCACCCCACCGGAAAGATCTGTCTCCGCTGGACAGCACCGCGACCCCTCCCCGCCCCCCTTTCATCTCCCAGGAGCGCCAGGCGCCCTCCCTTCCCGCCCGCCTCGGTGGCCCCGCCCCCAGCACCAAAAGAGCTGGACAAAACGGCGAAAATAGGGAGCGCCCGTACCCTCGGGTTCCAGGAGAGACCACCACAGGGAAAAGCAGGCAGGCGGGCATGCACACAACCCACACAAGGAGGGTGTCTGGGACTGCTCCTCTCCTCCCGCATTCGGGACCCCGGGGCTCGGAGCCCGGCTGCAATCCGCGGACCCTGGAGGCCTGCCCCGGTGTCCCACGGTGACTGACAGCGCCCGGGCACTGCCTCCGTAACGGAGCCCAGCCCCGGGCACCACCGCACTCCAGTGGGGAAGCTGCCACTTCAACTCAGCCTCAGAGCGTCTGTCACAGTCGGTGTCCCATCCAGTGCGTCTGTCCCCCCTCCTCCCCAACTCCCAACCCCTGTCTGTCTGTCTTCTGCCACCTCCAGGATAGTGGTAGAGGCCCCGTGGAGCCACAGATGGCGCTAAGGGGCCTCGCTGCGGGCAAGGAATAAAAGGAAGTCCACCCAGGCGGCGTTTTGTGGAGGCGGGGAGCAGGCGGGAGGCGGGGCCCTGGCGGAGCCGGCCAGCGGGGAGATGCTCCGGATGGGAGCAGCCCTGCAGCCTGGTTCGCGCTCACCACACAGGGCGGTCCGCCGCTCTTGTGGCGCCGGGAGCCTGCTCCCAGCGTCTATGGCCACAGCGGCTTGAACGCGCCCGATCTCCTCTGATCTGGGAAGCGAAGCAGGGTCGGGCCTGGTTAGTATTTGGATGGGGTCCGCCCCGGAATACCGGGTGCCCTAGGCTTTGGCCCGCCACTCCTTTGGCGGCTGCCCTGTCCCTAGTCCTTAGGGAGTGGCCCAGCGCGCCTAATAAACCCACGCCAGGGGTGGCGCTGGGGGGGCTTGAGGGCAGGGGGAGACGAATGGGTGGCGCCACACAGCACTACAATCTCGCTGCATCGGCCCCAAGCCAGGCCCTTCGGCCCGGGCTCCCCCCATCCCCGCACCCCCTTCTTAGTCCCCTTCCCTCCCGCAAGTCCTCTGCAAGCAGCCTTTCGTCCCGCCCCCAACGCCCAAGCCCCTGTCTGTCTGCAGGCACAGGCCTGCCTAAGCCTTGGGCGGCTTTCTCCAGCCAAGGACGTCCTTGGCACCTCGGGACCCAGCCCAGGGGACGACTATCGCTCTGCATGCACCTGGGCCCCGAGACAGAGACACAGGGTGTCGCCGGACACCGGACCAAGGAGAAGGCCACCCGCCCCACCCCACCGGAAAGATCTGTCTCCGCTGGACAGCACCGCGACCCCTCCCCGCCCCCCTTTCATCTCCCAGGAGCGCCAGGCGCCCTCCCTTCCCGCCCGCCTCGGTGGCCCCGCCCCCAGCACCAAAAGAGCTGGACAAAACGGCGAAAATAGGGAGCGCACCTGCCCTCGGGTTCCAGGAGAGACCACCACAGGGAAAAGCAGGCAGGCGGGCATGCACACAACCCACAAAAGGAGGGTGTCTGGGACTGCTCCTCTCCTCCCGCATTCGGGACCCCGGGGCTCGGAGCCCGGCTGCAATCCGCGGACCCTGGAGGCCTGCCCCGGGGTCCCACGGTGACTGACAGCGCCCGGGCACTGCCTCCGTAACGGAGCCCAGCCCCGGGCACCACCGCACTCCGGTGGGGAAGCTGCCACTTCAACTCAGCCTCAGAGCGTCTGTCCCAGTCGGTGTCCCATCCTGTGCGTCTGTCCCCCCTCGTCCCCAACTCCCAACCCCTGACTGTCTGTCTTCTGCCACGTCCAGGGAAGTGGTAGAGGCCCCGTGGAGCCTCAGATGGCGCGAAGGGGCCTCGCTGCGGGCAAGGAGTAAAAGGAAGTCCACCCAGGCGACGTTTGCAGGAGGCGGGGAGCAGGCGGGAGGCGGGGCCCTGGCGGAGCCGGCCAGCGGGGAGATGCTCCTGATGGGAGCAGCCCTGCAGCCTGGTTCGCGCTCACCACACAGGGCGGTCCGCCGCTCTTGTGGCGCGGGGGCCTGCTCCCAGCGTCTATGGCCACAGCAGCTTGAACGCGCCCGATCTCCTCTGATCTGGGAAGCGAAGCAGGGTCGGGCCTGGTTAGTATTTGGATGGGGTCCGCCCCGGAATACCGGGTGCCCTAGGCTTTGGCCCGCCACTCCTTTGGCGGCTGCCCTGTCCCTAGTCCTTAGGGAGTGGCCCAGCGCGCCTAATAAACCCACGCCAGGGGTGGCGCTGGGGGGGCTTGAGGGCAGGGGGAGACGAATGGGTGGCGCCACACAGCACTACAATCTCGCTGCATCGGCCCCAAGCCAGGCCCTTCGGCCCGGGCTCCCCCCATCCCCGCACCCCCTTCTTAGTCCCCTTCCCTCCCGCAAGTCCTCTGCAAGCAGACTTTCGTCCCGCCCCCAACGCCCTAGCCCTGGTTTGTCTGCATGCGCAGGCCTGCCTCAAACTTGGGCGGCTTTCTCCAGCCAAGGACGTCCTTGGCACCTCGGGACACAGCCCAGGGGAAGACTATCGGTCTGCCTGCACCTGGGTCCCGAGACAGAGACTCGGGGTGTCGCCGGACACCGGACCAAGGGGAAGGCCACCCGCCCCACCCCACCGGAATGATGTGTCTCCCCTGGACAGCACCGCGACCCCTCCCCGCCCCCCTTTCATGTCCCAGGAGCACCAGGAGCCCTCCCTTCCCGCCTGCCTCGGTGGCCCCGCCCCCAGCACCAAAAGAGCTGGACTAAACGGCGGGAATAGGGAGCGCACGTGCCCTCGGATTCCAGGAGAGACCACCACAGGGAAAAGCAGGCAGGCGAGCATGCACACAACCCACACAAGGAGGGTGCCTGGGGCTGCCCCTCTCCTCCCGCATGCGGGACCCCGTGCGGGCTCGGAGCCCGGCTGCACCCGCGGACCCTGGAGGCCTGCCCCGGTATCCCACGGTGACTGACAGCGCCCGGGCACTGCATCCGCAACGGAGCCCAGCCCCGGGCACCACGGCACTCCTGTGGGGAAGCTGCCACTTCAACTCAGCCTCAGTGCCTCAGTCCCAGTCGGTGTCCCATCCTGTGCGTCCGTCCCCCCTCCTCCCCAACTCCCAACCCCTGTCTGTCTGTCTTCTGCCACCTCCAGGGAAGTGGTAGCGGCCCCGTGGAGCCACAGATGGCGCTAAGGGGCCTCGCTGCGGGCAAGGAGTAAAAGGAAGTCCACCCAGGCGAAATTTGGAGGAGGCGGGGAGCAGGCGGGAGGCGGGGCCCTGGCGGAGCCGGCCAGCGGGGAGATGCTCCGGACGGGAGCAGCCCTGCAGCCTGGTTCGCGCTCACCATACAGGGCGGTCCACCGCTCTTGTGGCGCCAGGAGCCTACTCCCAGCGTCTATGGCCACAGCGGCTTGAATGCGCCCGATCTCCTCTGATCTGGGAAGCGAAGCAGGGTCGGGCCTGGTTAGTACGTGGATGGGGTCCGCCCCGGAATACCGGGTTCCCTAGGCTTTGGCCCGCCACTCTTTGGCGGCCGCCCTGTCCCTAGTTCTTAGGGAGTGGCCCAGCGCGCCTAATAAACCCACGCCAGGGGTGGCGCTGCGGGGGCTGGATGGCAGGGGGAGAGGAATGGGTGGCGCCACACAGCACTACAATCTCGCTGCATCGGCCCCACGCCAGAACCTTCCGCCCGGGCTCCCCCCTCCCGTACCCCCTTCTTAGTCCCCTTCCCTCCCGCAAGCCCTCTGCCAGCAGCCTTTCGTCCCGCCCCCAAGGCCCAAGCCCCGATCTGCCTGCAGGCGCAGGCCTGCCTCTGCCTTGGGCGGCTTTCTCCAGCCAAGGACGTCCTTGGCACCTCGGGACCCAGCCCACGGGACGACCATCGCTCTGCCTGCACCTGGGCCCTGAGACAGAGACTCCGGGTGTCGCCCGACACCGGACCAAGGGGAACGCCACCCGCCCCACCCCACCGGATAGCTCAGTCTCTGATGGCCCTCACCGCGACCCCTCCCCGCCCCCCTTTCATCTCCCAGGAGCGCCGGGCGCCCTCCGTTCCCGCCTTCCTCGGTGGCCCCGCCCCCAGCACCAAAAGAGCAGGGACAAAATGTCAGGAGTTGGGAGCGCACATGCCCTCCGGCTCCAGGAGAGACCAGCACAGGGGAAAAGCAGGCAGGCGGGCATGCACACAACCCACACAAGAAGGGTGCCTGGGGCCCCTCCTCTCCTCCCGCATGCGGGACCCAGTGCGGGGCTCGGATCCCGGCTGCAATCCGCGGACCCTGGAGGCCTGCACCTGGGTCCCACGGTGACTGCCAGCGCCCGGGCACTGCCTCCGTAACGGAGCCCAGCCCAGGGCACCACCGCACTCCGGTGGGGAAGCTGCCACTTCAATTCAGCCTCAGTGCCTCTGTCCCAGTCGGTGTCCCATCCTGTGCGTCTGTCCCCCCTCCTCCACAACTCCCAACCCCTGTCTGTCTGTCTTCTGCCACCTCCAGGGAATTGGTAGAGGCCCCATGGAGTCTCGGATGCCGCGAAGGGGCCTCGCTGCGGGCAAGGAGTAAAAGGCAGTCCACCAGGCGGCTTCTTGAGGAGGCGGGGTGCAGGCGGGAGGCGGGGCCCTGGCGGAGCCGGCCAGCGGGGAGATGCTCAGGACGGGAGAAGCCCGGCAGCCTGGTTCGCAGTCCCCACGCAGGCTGGTCCGCTGCTAATTTTTTTTTTATTTTATTTATTTATTTATTTTTTTATTAATTAATTTATTTATTAGTTTCAGGTGTACAAAACAAGGTAATACTTAGTCGTTCATCATTTATATCCCTCATACTGTGAACCCCCCACCCCCATCCACTATCCCTCCGACCTCATACTGAACCATCACATTATATATATAAAATTATTGTTGGCATTCATTAATGTTTAGCTTCTGGTGTACAATGCCATGATCAGGTATCCACTGTATCCCTGAGGTGGTCTCCCAAATAGGACGCATGTCCATCGGATACCCAACAAAATCTTTACAACATTATAGAATACCTTCCCCAAATTAATTTTCAAAAAAACCCTGAGGCCATCTTGTGGTTACCAGCTGCTTCCAAATCCCTTCACCTTTCCCCTTATGCCCAACCCCCTCCCACACACCCATCTAACCACTCTCGGTTTTTTGTCTGCGTCCCCAAAACTGTCTCTGATTAGTTCATTCACATAGTCTTTTCTTTAGATTCCATATATAAGTGAGATCATATGGTACTTGTCTTTCTCTTTCTGACTTATTTCACTTAACATAATGCTCTCTAGATCCATCCATGTTGCTGCAAATGATAAGATTTCTTTCTTCTTTATGGCTGCGTAATACTCCATTGTATAAATGTACCACAGCTTCTTAATGCAGTCACCTACCGATGGGCATTTTGGTTGTTTCCATATCTTGGCTATTGTGTAAAGTGCTGCAATAAACATAGGAGTGCATACAGATTTTTGAATTGGAGTTTTGGATTTCTCCGGGTAGATGCCTAGGAGTGGAATTACTGGATCATAGGGTAGTTCCATTTTCAGATTCCTGAGATACCTCCATACTGTTTTACATAGTGGCTGCACTAATCTGCAGTCCCACCAACAGTGCACTAGCGTTCCCTTTTCTCCACATCCGCGCCAGCATTTGTTGTTTGTTGATTTATTGATAATAGCCATTTTGACTGGAGTGAGGTGGTATCTCATTGTGGTGTTTATTTGCATTTCTCTGATGGTTAGTGAGGTTGAGCATTTCTTCATATGTCTTCTTGCCTTCTGTATGTCCTTTTTAGAGAAATGTCTCCCCAAGTCCTCTGCCCATTTTTTATTTATTTATTTATTTATTTATTTATTTATTTATTTATTTATTTTTTTACTTAATTTTATTGGGGTGACAATTGTTAGTAAATTTACATAGATTTCAGGTGTACAATTCTGTATTACATCGTCTATAAATCCCATTGTGTGTTCACCACCCAGAGTCAGTTCTCCTTCCATCACCATATATTTGATCCCCTTTACCCTCATCACCCACCCCCCACCCCCTTACCCTCTGGTAACCACTAAATTATTGTCTGTGTCTATGAGTTTTTGTTTCTCATTTGTTTGTCTTGTTCTTTTTGGTTTATATACCACATATCAGTGAAATCATAGGGTTCTCTGCTTTTTCTGTCTGACTTATTTCACTTAGCATTATTCTCTCGAGATCCATCCATGTTGTCACAAATGCTCCTATATCATCTTTCCTTAACGCCGAATAGTATTCCATTGTGTATATGTACCACAACTTCTTTATCCATTCATCTATCGAAGGACATTTTGGTTGTTTCCATGTCTTGGCCACCGTAAACAAAGCTGCAATGAACATTGGCGTACACGTGTCTCTATAGAGAAATGCTTTTATATTTTTGGGGTAGATACCCAGGAGAGCGATTGCTGGGTCATATGGTAATTCTATTCGTAATTTCTTGAGGAACCTCCACACTGCCTTCCATAGCGGCTGCACCAGTCTGCATTCCCACCAACAGTGTATGCGAGTTCCTTTTTCTCCACAGCCTCTCCAACACTTGTTACTATTTGTTTTGTTGATGAAAGCCATTCTGACTGGGGTGAGGTGATATCTCATTGTGGTTTTCATTTCCTCTGCCCATTTTTTAATTGGGTTGTTTGTTTTTTTGGAGTTGAGTTGAGTAAGTTTTTTATAGATTTGTGATATTAATCCCTTATCAGATATATCATTGGCAAATATCTTTTCCCATACAGTAGTATCCCTTTTTGTTTTATTGATGGTTTCCTTTGCTGTGAAAAAACTTTTTAGTTTGATGTCTTCACACATGTTTATTTTTTCTCTTATTTCGCTCGCGCGAGGGGATATATCAGTAAAAATCTTACTCCGGGTAATGTCCATGAAGTTTCTTCCTATATTTTCTTCTAGATATTTTATGGTTGTGGCGCGGGGGCCTGCTCCCAGCGTCTGTGGCCACAGCACCTTGAACGCGCTTGATGTCCTCTGATCTGGGAAGCTAAGCAGGGTCGGTCCTGGTCAGTAATTGGATGACCCAGCGTCTATGGGAGATGCTTTGGACGGGAGAAGCCTGGCAGCCTGGCAGCCTGGTTCGCGCTCACCACGCAGGCCGGTCCGCTGCTCTTGTGGCGCCTGGAGCCTGCTCCCAGCGTCTATGGCCACAGCAGCTTGAACGCGCCCGATCTCGTCTGATCTGGGAAGCTAAGCAGCCGTTCGCCCCGCCCCCAAAGCCCAAGCCCTGGTCTGCCTGCAGGCGCATGCCTGACTCGGCCTTGGGCGGCTTTCTCCAGCCAAGGACGTGCTGGTGCTTGTCACCTCGGGACCCAGCCCAGGGGACGACCATCGCTCTGCCTGCACCTGGGCCCCGAGACAGAGACTCCGGGTGTCACCGGACATTGGACCAAGGGGAACGCCACCCGCCCCACCCCACCGGATAGCTCAGTCTCTGCTGGCCGGCACAGGGACCCCTCCCCGCCCCCCTTTCATCTCCCAGGAGCGCTGGGCGCCCTCCCTCCCACAGACCTCGGTGGCCCCGCCCACAGCACCAAAAGAGCAGGGACAAAATGTCAGGAGTTGGGAGCACACGTGCCCTCGGTCCCCAGGAGAGACCAGCACAGGGGAAAAGCAGGCAGGCGGGCATGCACACCACCCACACGAGGAGGGTGCCTGGACTACTCCTCTCATCCCGCATGAGGAACCCCAGGCGGGGCTCGGAGCCCGGCCGCTATCCGCGGACCCTGGAGGCCTGCCCCGGGGTCCCACGGTGACTGCCAGCGCCCGGGCACTGCCTCCGTAATGGAGCCCAGCCCCGGGCACCAACGCACTCCTGTGGGGAAGCTGCCACTTCAACTCAGACCTAGTGCGTCTGTCCCAGTCGGTGTCCCATCCTGTGTGTCAGTCTCCCCTCCTCCCCAACAACCAACCCCTGTCTGTCTGTCTTCTGCCACCTCCAGGGAAGTGGTAGAGGCCCCTTGGAGCCTCGGATGGCGCGAAGGGGCCTCGCTGCGGGCAAGGAGGAAAAGGCAGTCCACCCAGGCGGCGTTTTGAGGAGGCGGGGAGCAGGCGACAGCCAGGCCCTGGCGGAGCCGGCCAGCAGGGAGATGCTTTGGACCTGAGCAGCCCGGCAGCCTGGTTCGCGCTCACCACGCAGGCCGGTCCGCTGCTCTTGTGGCGCCAGGAGCCTGCTCCCAGTGTCTATGGCCACAGCAGCTTGAAGGCGCCCGATCTCGTCTGATCTGGGAAGCTAAGCAGGGTCGGGCCTGGTTAGTACTTGGATGGAGGACCGCCAGGGAATACCGGGTGCCCTCGGCTTCGGCCCGCCACTCCTTTTGCGACCGCCCCGGCTGTCGTCCTTCGGGAGTGGCACAGCCCGCCTAATAAACCCACACCAGGGGTGGTGCTGAGGGGGCTGGTGGGCAGGGGGAGAGGAATGGGTGGCGCCACACGGCACTACAATCTCGCTGCCCAGGCCCCACGCCAGGACCTTCGGCCCGGGCTCCCCCCTCCCCCCCATCACCTTCTTAGTCCCCTTCCCTCCAGCAAGCCCTCTGCCAGCAGCCGTTCGCCCCGCCCCCAACGCCCAAGCCCCGGTCTGTCTGCAGGCGCAGGCTTGCCTAGGCCTTGGGCGGCTTTCTCCAGCCAAGGACGTGCTGGTGCTTGGCACCTCGGGACCGAGCCCAGGGCACGACCATCGCTCTGCCTGCACCTGGGCCCCAGACAGAGACTCTGGGTGTTGCCCAACACCGGACCAAGGGGAACGCCACCCGCCCCACCCCACCGGATAGCTCTGTCTCTGATGGCCGGCACTGCGACCCTCCCCGCCCCCCTTTCATCTCCCAGGAGCGCCGGGCGCCCTCCGTTCCCGCCCGCCTTGGTGGCCCCGCCCCCAGCACCAAAAGAGCAGGGACAAAATGTCAGGAGTTGGGAGCGCACATGCCCTCCGGCTCCAGGAGAGACCATCACAGGGGAAAAGCAGGCAGGCGGGGATGCACACAACCCACACAAGAAGGGTGCCTGGGGCCGCTCCTCTCCTCCCGCATGCGGGACCCCAGGAGTGGCTCGGAGCCCGGCGGCGATCCGCGGACCCTGGAGGCCTGCCCCGGGGTCCCAAGGTGACTGCCAGCGCCCGGGCACTGCCTCCGTAACGGAGCCCAGCCCTGGGCACCACCGCACTCCTGTGGGGAAGCTGCCACTTCAACTGAGCCTCAGTGCCTCTGTCCCAGTCCGTGTCCCATCCTGTGCGTCCGTCCCCCCTCCTCCCCAACTCCCAACCCCTGTCTGTCTGTCTTCTGCCACCTCCAGGGAAGTGGTAGAGGCCCCGTGGAGTCTCGGATGGCGCGAAGGGTCTTCGCTGCGGGCAAGGAGTAAAAGGCAGTCCACCTAGGCGGCGTTTTGAGGAGGCGGGGAGCTGGCAGGAGGCCGGGCCCTGGCGGAGCCGGCCAGCGGGGAGATGCTCCGGATGAGAGCAGCCCGGCAGCCTGGTTCGCGCTCACCATGCAGGCCGGTCCGCTGTACTTGTGGCGCCTGGAGCCTGCTGCCAGCGTCTATGGCCACAGCAGTTTGAATGCGCCCGATGTCCTCTGATCTTGGAAGCTAAGCAGGGTCGGCCCTGGTTAGTACTTGGATGGGGGACCGCCCAGGAATACTAGGTACTTTTGGCTTCCGCCCCCACTACTTTTGCGGCTGCCTGGGCCCTCGTCCTTCGGGAGTGGCCCAGCCCGCCTAATAAACCCACGCCAGGGGTGGTGCTGTGGGGGCTGGAGGACAGGGGGAGAGGAATGGGTGGCGCCACACGGCACTACAATCTCGCTGCCCCGGCCCCACGCAGCTTGTCAATTGCTGCACAAAGAATTAGCTGGGATTCTTAGAAAGATTCCTGTTGAATTTGTTGATTAGGTTGTGTAAGGCTTGAGGCGAGATAGTGAAGCTAAGAGAGTCAGGCAGCTTGAGAAAAGTGAGGGCTTTATTCTGCGCTCCCAGGCAAGGTTCAGCGGTCCGCAGACGGGGCTGGTGAAGTCGCTCCCAGGGCAGAGGAGGGAGGCAGATATGCGATTTGGGGGAGGGGGTTGGCTGAGTGAGGTGGCAGATGAGCAAGCCCGCACCCCCAGTGCAGATAGGGCCCCAGTGGCTGTGTCTGGAGTTGTTTATTGCACCAAGGTCTGCTGCCTCTTCTGGGAAATGCCAGGGGCCCCAGTTTCCATCATGCGAGGAGGGGTCTGACTTGGCAGAGGGGTATGACTTTGCTCCCGGCCTCTTTGACCATGCCCGTATCTGACCTAATAGGTTGAGGAATATGGCCATGTTAACAGTGTTCAGACCAAAATCGTGGAATATTTTCGCAATTAGGTTGTCTTTAATTTATTTCCATCAGTTTTGCAGTTTTTAGAGAATAAGTTTGGCTCTTATTTTGTTAAATATATTCCTAAGTATTCTATTATTTTTGATGCTGTTGCAAATTGAGTTGAAGTATACAGAAATGCAACTGGTTTTTATATATTGATCTTGAATCCTGCAAATCTGCTGACTTATACATGCAAATACAGCTGGGCCTTGTTCAGAGTTGTTTCCTTATAACTTGCATGAGTTGTGGCAGGAATGCACCTCTTGTTTATAGCAGTCAGCCTATGGTAAAATTGGTTTCCTTATATGTGGTTTCACTTAAAGCGTAAAACTTACCCATGATGTTAAGTGAGGACTTACTGTAGTTCTTAAGCGGAATTCTCATAATGTCGTATACTACAGGTTATGTAATCTGTGAAGAGAGAGCATTTTGCTTCTGTCTTTCCAATATGAATGGCTTTTATTTCCATGTCTTACCTAATTGCTCTGGATAAAATATTCAGTACAATATTGAATAGAACTGGCCACAGTTGTCATCCTTTCGAGTTCACTGTCTTAGGAAGAAAGCATCCAGGCTTTCACTCTTAAATATTATGCAAGTTATGGCTGTTCTATAGATGCTCTTTTCAGGTTTAGAGAATTATCTCACATGCTTAGTTGGTTGAGGTATTTTTTTTGTTGTTGTTGTTGATTGTTTTTGTTTTTTGTTTGTTTTGTTTTTCATGAAAAGGCATTGAATTTTGTTAAATGCTTTTACTGAAGTTGTAGCAATGATCATGATAGTGTTTTTTGTTTAATTAATATGATGTGTTACATTAAGTGATGTTTGAGTTTTAAATCAACTTTGTATTTCAGGGATATCTCACATGGTCATGGAATATGCTTTTTTTTCTGTATTTTGCTGAATATGATTTGCTAGTATTTTGCTGAGGATTTTTACATCCACTTTCATAAGAAATATTAGCCTTTAGGTATATTTTCTTTTGATGTGTTTGGTTTGGAATCAGTGTAACACTGGTCTCATAAAATGACTTGAGATACGTTCCCTCGTCTACCTTTTGGAATAGTTTGTGAAGAATTGGCATTAATTCTTTAACCTTTGGTAGAATTCAGTAGTGAGAACTTCTGGGCATTTCTTTGTGACTCATTTTTCGTTACCTATTCATATCTTTACTTAATCGGTTTATTTCTTCTTGAGTCAACTTTGTTAGTTTGTGTCTGTCTAGGAATTATTATTTCATCAAGTTATCTTATTTGTTGGTGTACAGTTTTTCATAGTATTCCTTTATTATCTTTTTATTTCTGTAAGGTAATGCCCCCTTTTTTGATTATGATTCTAGAATTGAGTCTTCTCTCTTTTTCTCTTGATCAATATAGCTAAATGTTTATCAATTTTGCTGACATTTTTATTGATTTTTCTCTATTATTTTTCTCTTCTCTCTTACACTAATTTCTGCCCTAATATATATTATTTCCTTCACAATTTCTTTAGGTTTAGTTTGTTCCTCTCTTTTCAGCATTTGAGGATGAAAGGTTAGATTATTGACTTGAGATATTTCTTTTTCTTAATATACATATTTTATAACTGTATATTTTCCTCTAAGTACTGTTTTAGATGCATCAGAAAACTTTATTTATTTTGTCTTTATTTTTATTCATTTCAAAATATTTTTTATTTTTAGGATTTCCTTTGTGATTTATATTTTGACCGATTAGTATATATTAGTGTGTTGTTCTGCTGCTAGTTCTGCTTTTATTCCATATTGTCAGAAAACATAATTTGTGTTATTTCTTTTCTTTTAAATTTATTTTAATTTTTTTATGGCCTAGCACAATGTCTATCCTAGAGAATGTTCCTTGGGTACCTGAAATGAATGTCTAACCTGCTATTGATGTATTGTTATGGTTATTGGCTTATTTGCGTGTTCAGTACATGTTTGCATTACTTTCCTGAAGCCTATTTTTCCTCCCCCACTGTTAAGCCTCTATTGTTACTCCCCAAGGAGGTGCAGCTTTGCATGTAACTACAGTCACCATAGGATGACAATGGTTTTGGTCGTGAATTTTTGACCTCTGAACTCGAACCTGAACTCGAACTCAAACGCGGACAATCCGAACCTGTAGGAAACCCTGCTGAAGTGCTAGCAGGTGTTGCTTTGTGAAATGTTGAACCTTTGACTTCCTTGAGTGGTTTGTGCCCCCAACAAGGCAAAACTTGCTACTCTGAGAACACAGAACCAGACAAGGTCAGGAAGTGTGGAGCTGGACAAAAAACAAGCCCTTGTGTATCCAAACATTGAAACTACTAGATTGCAGACAGTTCTGTTACTTTTTGATGCCCAGAGGATACAAGCTGCAAAAATAAACTTGGGCTGAGGCATTCTACTTAGAACTCCAGCAGTCTACTTAGAACTGCGGCAGTCTACTTAGAATTGCCTGCCCTCCCGATCCCATCTTTGTCTCTCTTCTTTTCTCTCAATCCTCACTCCCCACTTCAGGGACTGTTCCTCTCGTGGGCAGGCACCGACAAGTGGCGCCCGAACAGGGACCTGAATACTGGGGATAAAGTGAAAGACACCGCACGGAGCTGAGACGCGTCGCATAAGGTAAGGGGTGCGGTGAGATACCACGGTCAGGAGTAAAAAATCATGGGACAGGGTAACAGCAGAATGTCTTTTACTCAAATGTTAAAAAGTGTGCTAAACGGACTGGACCCCCAGGATGAGGAGGGCCTAGATGGGGAGGGGCCAGTGAGGGTGGTAGACGGTGCAGTGACAAGACAGCAGAGTGGGGCTGAGAAGATGGCAGAGGGGCCGGACGAGGCCCGAGGCCACCGTCCCGGGCGGGGCGAAGGTGGAGGAGACCAAGAGCCCGTCACTTCTCTGACGGGCCCTCCTGCCGCCACCCCGCATCCCTGGGACGAGCCGCGGGCCTCGCCTCCACGACGGCCACCGCCGAGGAGTGGGAGCCACAGTGCGAGCCTGTGAAGCGCGGGGATGCGATATCCAGCTCCGGAACAGGGCTGCCCGAGCCGGCGGGCTGCGAGACGCTGGAGGCCAGAGGCCACGGCGCCGCGGGAGAAACCCGCGCAGCTGAGCGCCCGCGAGGACTCCCGGCAGGTGCACGCGTGGTTGTGGCAGTCTTATTGCGGCCACTCACCTGGCACAGCGGCCTGGCCGCCTTCCCACCTTACTGTGGCCCCGCAACAATGCTATGGGGCGCTGCCGCAGTTGGTCCCCCACCAGGGAAATCCATTCAGGAACTCTTCCGAGCAACCCGAGGCAGCGCAGGATTGGACCTCAGTAGCGCCGCCTACACAGTACTAACACCTGAGATGGGAATGCGAGCTATTCCTACAGGGGTCTTTGGGCCTCTGCCTCCACAGACTGTGGGACTCATCCTAGGAAGGAGTAGTATTACCATGAAAGGGATATTGGTTGCTCCGGGAGTTGTGGATATGGATTATACAGGAGAGATCAAGATTATGACACATTCGCCTGGAGGCATTTCAGTGATCGATAAGGGCCCACGCACAGCACAATCATTGTTAATTCCACATGTCAAACCGGGTAAAACAGCAGGCCGTAAATCCCGAGGCGACGCAGGCCTTGGTTCATCAGATGCTTATTGGGTCCAGGCCATTCAACACCAGAGGCCAGAATTACCACTATCCATTAATGGCCGTTCCTTCATGGGCCTTTTAGACACGGGGGCCGATGTCTCTGTTTTAACTGCAGATCAGTGGCCTAGCCACTGGCCAAAGCAGCAAACAGTAACCCAGTTACAAGGCATAGGACAATCTCAGTCACCAGAACAGAGCAGTGATATATTGTTGTGGAAAGATCAAGAGGGACATGAAGGATCATTTCAACCATACATAGTGGCAGGATTGCCTGTCAATCTATGGGGCAGACATGTCATGAGTCAGATGGGAGGTTACCTGTACAGCCCTAATCAACAGGACACTATGATGATGTTCGATCAGGGACTTCTGCCTAGAGATGGCTGAGGTCCTTCTGGACAAGGGAGAAAAGAGCCTATCTTTCCCTCGCCCTTACCACAAAGAGCTGGCTTGGGATATTTTTAACGGGGGTCACTACTCCTCCTGTACCCCATGCAGATGCTATCACTTGGAAAAGCGACACACCTGTTTGGGTAGAACAGTGGCCCCTATCATCAGAAAAGATACAGGCTGCAAGGTTGCTGGAACAGGAGCAACTCGATAAGGGACATACAGCACTTTCTAACTCTCCATGGAACTCTCCCATATTTGTAATTAAGAAAAAATCAGGTAAATGGAGGTTGTTACAAGATTGGAGAAAAATAAATGAGACTATGGAGCTCATGGGGGCTTTACAACCGGGATTGCCTAATCCTTCTGCTATACCCCAAAACACATATAAGAGAATCCTGGCTTTAAAGGATTGTTTTTATACCATACCATTGTGCCCCAAGGATTGTAAAAGGTTTGCTTTAAGTAACTTACAAGAACCTATGAAGAGATATCAATGGCTGGTGCTGCCTCAAGGTATGGCTAATAGCCCTACTCTATGTCAAGAATGTGTGGCAGCGGCGTTAGAGTCTACCCCGTCTCCCCACATACAATCCTTAATCACACTCTTTGTTCTAAATTTTTTAAACCTGGATGCGCGTGGCAGATCTGCCGCAGATCGCTTCTGGCATCCTAACACTCAACAAGATTATGCCCAAGTGAGATGGCAGGATCCAGTTACTAACCAGTGGCATGGGCCAGACCCAGTCCTAATTTGGGGACGAGGGCATGTTTGTGTTTATTCACAGGACAATGGAGGTGCCCGGTGGCTGCCTGAGAGGTTGGTGTGGCTTGCTGATGAGCGTCTTCGAGATCCTGCTGGTTGCGCAGATGCCTCAGCATACTGGGCATATGTTCCTGACCCTCCCATGCTACACCCCACTGTGTGGAACGGGCCTGAAGTCATTGGTGGGACAAATGACACTAGGCTACTAGGACATCCATTCGCTCCTGCCGTCCTACAAGCTGTTGGATTCAATCATAGCGGCTTGGGCATAGGACTCCTCATATGCTTCGCGATAATGTCAGCGTTACTGGATGTTTCCGTGTGGGCAGCCAGACAATTTACGGAGACAACCTAGGACAGAGTGTCACATTCCATCAGCCAGCAGGATGGAAAAACATCAGGGATAAAAACCCACCTCCACCACAAGCCCATGATCCTTGCAGTGAGGAGAACAGAAAAAAATAGCAGATCCATCCTTTGGAGACAATGTTATAAAGAGAGACAATGTTATAAAGAACCCGGGGAATATAGTGTCCCTGGGTTTAATCAAGCTGTTATAGATGGTCCGGAGGCCATGACACAGGTGCTGATGTCCAACACGGGACTAAGACTGGAGTGGTTGTGGGATTATGGTATAACTCCCGGCCCCAAAGACATATTTGGAAACTAGTGGGAGCAATGGATACAGTGACTATGAGTATGGACGAGGGACGAGGCAAGGTAGAAGGCAATACCACTGCTTGTGTCAAGGCTCCATATGTGCTTATGATTGGAAATTTTAACATCACCCATATTGACAGGGTCCAGTTTAATGTATCTTGTATACAGTGTAACCTAAGTAATAGCATCAATTGGTCAAATGACAAAAGTAGAGCTGTAGTTCTCCACCGACCCTCTTTCATTATGGTACCTGTTAACATTTCAGGTCCTTGGTACTCGGACCTCAGAGGAGAATTCCCCTCCTTTCTAGCTCTTTTCCATTTGCTACTGCCTTTTGTAATAATCTTTGTTGGTGTTCCTCTATTCATGTGGTTTACTCCGTTGCTCACAAAGGTAATACTCAAGGGCTTTATCGATCTCCAAACAAAGGTTCATGAGTTGAGATTATCTGCCCAGGTCCACCGTGTCGCTGACACCCGTGTATAAAGCCCCTACAATGGGTCGGCAGCCAAAGATGGGTAAGGATTTGGTAAGAATGTACATAACCTAAGACAGGAACCGTTCGCTAGAGGGATGGTCTCCTATGACGGGTAAATGGACATATCTGTACCAACCACCTAAGCCAGGCGCAACCCTTGTGTTAATTTTATATAAAAAAGGGGGACCTGTGGGAAACCGTGCTGAAGTGCTAGCAGGTGTTGTTTTGTGAAATGTTGAACCTTTGACTTCCTTGAGTGGTTTGTGCTCCCAGCAAGGCAAAACTTGCTACTCTGAGAACACAGAACCAGACTAGGTCAGGAAGTGTGGAGCTGGCCAAAAAACAGGCCCTTGTGTATTACCTTTATTGTAACTACTAGATTGCAGACAGTTCTGTTACTTTTTGATGCCCAGAGTATGTAAGCTGCAAAAATAAACTTAGGCTGAGGCATTCTACTTAGAACTGCAGCAGTCTACTTAGAATTGCCTGCCCTCCCGATCCCATCTTTGTCTCTCTTCTTTTTTCTCAATCCTCACTCCCCACTTCAGGGACTGTTCGTCTCGTCGGCAGGCACCGACAGTTAGTGTAGCCACAGCAGTTATATTAGTGGCCAGTGGCTCACTGGTTACAGCTGACGGCCAACTAGCCACAGCTGACGGCCATCCAACCACAGTTGATGGCCATCTACTACCTGAGCCAGCACCCCTCCACGTGAGGCCGAGAGCCTGGGAACTGCTCTCTGGGGCTCTGTCGTGCGGGGTACCCTGCTCGCTGCGCCATTTGTCGTGCAGGGTCTCAGCTCCCGCTCCCCGCCCAAGAACGCAGGACACGGTAAGGCCAAAAAGGAACACCCACGGAGCACAGGTCATTTCTTATGAAAAGGACAGAACAAAGAGCTCACAGGGGACAGCAAAGGGCCATGGAGAAGCATTGGCATGATTAGGACTCAGTCCTAATCAAAGAACGGACAGCACACATCAGGCTGTATTTCAGAATTGCTATGGACTAACGTGCCTTCCAGTTTCTATTTCTGCAGGGGAAACTTCAGCAGTCGAGCAGAATGTTGGGTGTGTGGGTGGTAGATAACTTGTCTCTTCCTTTCTCATGTTTTCATATTGAAAGGAATTGTCCTCAAGGGGCTTTATCCTAGAAACCAAAACCCAGGCCCTTCATCCCCATTTGCACCAGACTAAGATGGTAAAATCTTAGATTCGAACCTGAGCCTGATGCCATTAAATTGAGACTTGTGGCGAGTATTGTGTAGGGATGAGTGTATTTTCCATGTGGGGGGAATGTAAAGAATTGTGGCCAGTGGACAGATCAAGGTGGTTTTTAAATGTGTCCGTAAATTTTGAAATATTCATTGCTTAAAACCACTAGAATATGAAAAAAAAAATGGCGGCGTGAGGTGAGCCTCTGTAACGCTCCCCTGGAATTTACAACGAATCGGACAACTATAACTCAACAAAGGACTCCTTGCACAGCAGACAGGCAAGACGAAGAGGACGACTACTGAATTCACCTCCAGGTGGGTGAATCGCGCGAGAGGGGGAGAAGGGAGAGGAGAAGTGCGGAGACGGAGCCGCGTGGGCGCAGGACACAGACCTAGCTCAGTGCTCGGAGCCCCCTGCTCCCGGATCTTCCGCAGCTGCGGGAGAGGGAAGGACTCGGACTGCTAGGGCTCCGCTTACGGCCCACAGAGCTGAGGGGGCAGCATACAAAACCGCTGAACACAACGCTCGCTCACGGCTGACCTCGGAGCAAAGACTGAGGGAAGAGGGCTGAAATCGGTGGTTTAAGCCCTCACTGCCGAGCGGAGAACGGAAGCTTTAGGCACTGAGACTAGCCGCCCCCTCTGTACCCTCCCAGGGCTCGCCCCGCCCCCACGTGCCCGGTGCTAGAAGCCATAAAGTAGCAGTGTCGGATCAAAGGACAGAATATTTGCTGCTCTGAGAACTGTGGACCGCAGAAACAGATTCGCAGTTCAACTAGTTCCGGCAAAGGGGAGGGAGCTGTGGAAGCAGGACTGGCTGTGGTGGTGGTCGCAGCCATTGCTCTGGGCCTCCTCTCACAACTCACCCCGCCCCTGGCCCCACCAATCTGGGCGGATCCCTGCAGGAGTAAACAGAACTGCTGAAACAAACGGGCTCTGAATCTGGTGCAGAAAGAGCTTTGGAACTCCAAAAGCTCTTCGCATACCTATCAACCTGTGGCAGAAGACACTCCTATAGATGTCTAGGAAGAGAAATAGTAAATCAGTGATTGCCATGAATAACCAAGGCAACAAGATAGCTCAGAAAGAAAGTGAAAAGTCTCCAGAAAAGGAACTTAGAGATATGGACCTTTGTGATTTAAATGACAGAGAATTCAAGATCGCAATTCTGAAAAAACTGAACGAGATGCAAGAAAACACAGAAAGGCAGTTTAATGAACTCAGAAACACAATTAATCAGAGAACACCATGAGCATTTTACAAAAGAGATTGAAATCTTGAAAAAGAACCAAATAGAATTTCTGGAGATTAAGAACTCAATAGAAGAAATAACAATAAAATATCCAGCTTAGGTAGTAGAGTTGACCAGATGGAGGAAAGAATCAGTGACATCGAAGATAGGAACCTGGAATTTACACAGAGGGAAGAAGAAAGAGACTTGAGACTTAAAAGAAATGAAAGAACTCTACAAGAACTTTCTGACTCCATCAGAAAGAGCAATATAAGAATAATGGGCATACCAGAAGGAGAAGAAAGAGGGAAGGGAACAGAGAATATATTCAAACAAATCGTCGATGAGAACTTCCCAAACTTGTGGAAAGAACTGGATCCTCGAATCCAAGAAGCAAATAGAACACCTAATTACCTCAATCCCAACAGGCCTTCACCAAGGTACATTGTATTGAAGCTGTCTAAAATCAATGACAAAGAAAGAATCCTCAAGGCAGCCAGGGAAAAGAAGACGGTAACTTACAAAGGAAAGCCCATTAGATTATCATCAGATTTTTCAGCAGAAACTCTACAAGCTAGGAGGGAATGGAACCAAATATTCAAACTATTGAAAGAGAGAAATCAAGAGCCAAGAATAATACATCCAGCAAAGATCTCCTTTAGATATGAAGGAGGAATAAAGACCTTTCCAGACATCCAGAAGCTGAGGGAATTTTCTAATACACGACCTGCACTACAAGAAATACTAAAGGAGGCTATTAGACCACCATCAACAGGGACAACTTGTGGCAACCGAAACATAAAAAGGGGGAGCGTAAAGGCCTGAACTGGAATATGGGAATAGAGAAAGTAAGCGTACTGAAGAAACTGGAATACTCTAAATACTGGAATACTCAAACTTTCTTTTACATAAACTCAAGGGTAACCACTCAAAAAATATCCAAATCTGAAATATATACTGTAATAAAAGAAGAAACAGAGGGAAACATCATAGAATACCACCACACAGAAAAAACAGACAACAACAAAAAGGCAAAGAAACAATGGAGTCACAGCCTTACCAGGAAACTAAAGACAGAATGACAGGAAATCCTCACATATCAATAATCACCCTAAATGTAAATGGACTGAACTCACCAATAAAGAGACACAGAGTAGCAGATTGGATCAAAAAACTAAACCCAACCATATGCTGTCTACATGAGACACATCTCAGCTACAAGGACAAGCATAAACTCAAAGTTAAAGGGTGGAAATTGACACTCCAAGCAAATGGTACCCAGAGAAAATCAGGTGTAGCCATAATGATTTCCGATGAAGCAGACTTCAGGGTGAAAAAGATAACAAGAGACAAAGATGGACATTTTATAATGGTAAAGGGGACTATACAACAAGAAGACATAACAGTCATCAATATTTATGCCCCCAATCAGGGAGCACCGAAATATACCAAGCAACTACTAATAGAACTAAAGGGAGAAATTGACCAAAACACAATTATACTAGGGGACTTAAATACATCATTGACAGCTATGGATAGATCATCCAAACAGAAGTTAAATAACGAAATCGCAGCCCTAAATGACACATTAGATGAATTGGACATCATTGACATATATAGAGCACTTCATCCTAAAACATCAGACTATACATTCTTTTCTAGTGTACATGGAACATTCTCAAGGATAGACCATATATTGGGACACAAAATCAGCCTAAGCAAATTTAAGAAGACTGAAATCATACCAAGCATATTCTCTGATCACAAAGCTTTGAAATTGGATATCAACTGCAAAAAGAAAGCAGGAAAAAACACAAATACATGGAGATTAAACAACATACTTTTAAAGAACGACTGGGTCAAAGAAGAAATTAGAGGAGAGCTCAAATGATACATAGAAAAAAATGACAATGAAAATACATCCTACCAAAATTTTTGGGATGCCGCGAAAGCAGTTTTAAGAGGAAAATTTATATCATTACAGGTCTATCTCAAGAAACAAGAAAAATCCCAAATAAATAACCTCATGTTACACCTTAAAAAACTAGAAAAAGAAGAACAAGCGAAACCCAAGGTCAGCAGAAGAAAAGAAATAACAAAAATCAGAGCAGAACTAAATGAAATAGAGAACAAAAAGACAATAGAAAAAATTAATGTGACAAAAAGCTGGTTCTTTGAAAAGATTAACAAAATCGACAAACCCTTGGCTAGACTCACTAAGATAAAAAGAGAGAAGACACTAATTAACAAAATCAGAAATGAGAAAGGGGAAGTTATCACGGACACCACAGAAATACAAAGGATCATGCAAGAATACTATGAAGGACTATATGCCACCAAATTCAATAACCTAGAAGAAATGGACAAGATCTTAGAAACATATAGCCTTCCAAGGATGAACCATGAAGAACTGGAAAATCTAAACAGACCGATCACCAGTAACAAAATTGAATCAGTCATCCAAAACCTTCCCAAAATCAAAAGTCCAGGACCAGATGGCTTCACTGGTGAATTCTACCAAACCTTCACACAGGATCTAATGCCAATCCTGCTCAAACTCTTCCAAAAAATTGAAGAAGAGTCAGTGTTCCCTAACTCATTTTATGAGGCCAACATTACCCTGATACCAAAACCTGGTAAGGACAACACAAAAAAAAGAAAACTACAGACCTATATCTCTGATGAATACAGACGCTAAAATCCTAAACAAAATTCTAGCAAATCGAATACAACAATGCATTAAAAAGATTATTCATCACGACCAAGTGGGGTTCATCCCCGGGGCACAAGGATGGTTCAACATTCGCAAATCCATCAATGTGATACATCACATAAACAAAATAAAGGACAAAAATCATATGATCCTATCAATTGATGCAGAAAAAGCATTTGATAAGATACAACATCCATTTATGATTAAAACACTTACTAAAATTGGTATAGAAGGAAAATACCTCAACATAATAAAGGCCATATACGACAAGCCCTCAGCTAATCTCATAATTAATGGTGAAAAGCTGAAGCCCTTTGCTCTACGTTCAGGAACACGACAAGGTTGTCCCCTATCACCTCTGCTTTTCAACATAGTGTTGGAAGTCCTCGCCAGAGCTATCAGGCAAGAGAAAGAAATAAAAGGCATCCAAATTGGGAATGAAGAAGTTAAATTGTCACTCTTTGCAGATGACATGATGCTATATATAGAAAACCCTAAAGACTCCACCAAAAAGCTATTAGAAACAATCAATGAATATAGTAAAGTTGCTGGCTACAAAATCAACGTACAAAAGTCCATTGCTTTCCTATATACCAACAATGAAATCTCAGAAAAAGAGATAGAAAAAACAATTCCTTTTGCAATTGCAGCAAAAAGAATAAAATACGTAGGAATAAACTTAACCAAGGATGTGAAGGATTTATATGCTGAAAACTATAAGACATTTTTGAAAGAAATTGAAGAAGACACAAAGAAATGGAGAGACATTCCGTGCTCATGGCTTGGAAGAATCAACATAGTTAAAATGGCCATATTACCCAAAGCCATATACAGATTTAATGCAATCCCCATTAAAATCCCAATGGCATTTTTTAAAGAAATAGAACAAAAAATCATCAGATTTGTTTGGAACCACAAAAGACCCCGAATAGCCAAAGCAATATTAAAAAAAAGAACAATACTGGAGGTATCACACTCCCTGATTTTTCCTTGTACTACAGGGCTACAATAATCAAAACAGCTTGGTATTGGCGGAAAAACAGACACATAGACCAATGGAATAGAATTGAGAACCCAGAAATAAAACCACATAAATATGGACAGATAATTTTTGACAAAGAAGCTAAAAACATACAATGGAGGAAAGACAGCCTCTTCAATAAATGATGCTGGCAGACTTGGATAGCTACGTGCAAAAGAATGAAACTGGACTGCTATCTGTCACCATGTACCAAAATTAATTCAAAATGGATCAAAGACTTAAGCATAAGACCTGACACAATAAACTGCATTGAAGAAAACATAGGTACTAAACTTATGGACCTTGGGTTCAAAGAGCATTTTATGAATTTGACTCCAAAGGCAATGGAAGTAAAAACTAAAATAAACAAATGGGATTATATGAAACTGAAAAGCTTCTGCACAGCAAAAGAAACTATTGACAAAATAATGAGGCAACCAACTGAATGGGAGAAGATTTTTGCAAACAGTTCGTCTGATAAGGGGCTAATATCCAAAATATACAAGGAACTCATGAAACTCAACAACAAAAAAACAAACAACCCAATTGAAAAATGGACAGAGGACCTGAAGAGACATTTCTCCAAAGAGGATATACAAATGGCAAATAGACATATGAAAGAATGCTCAACATCGCTAATCATCAGAGAAATGCAAATGAAAACCACAATGAGATATCACCTCACCCCAGTCAGAATGGCTTTCATCAACAAAACAAATAGTAACAAGTGTTGGAGAGGCTGTGGAGAAAAAGGAACTCTCATACACTGTTGGTGGGAATGCAGACTGGTGCAGCCGCTATGGAAGGCAGTGTGGAGGTTCCTCAAGAAATTACGAATAGAATTACCATATGACCCAGCAATCGCTCTCCTGGGTTTCTACCCCAAAAATATAAAAGCATTTCTCTATAGAGACACGTGTACGCCAATGTTCATTGCAGCTTTGTTTACGGTGGCCAAGACATGGAAACAACCAAAATGTCCTTCGATAGATGAATGGATAAAGAAGTTGTGGTACATATACACAATGGAATACTATTCGGCGTTAAGGAAAGATGATATAGGAGCATTTGTGACAACATGGATGGATCTTGAGAGAATAATGCTAAGTGAAATAAGTCAGACAGAAAAAGCAGAGAACCCTATGATTTCACTGATATGTGGTATATAAACCAAAAACAACAAGACAAACAAATGAGAAACAAAAACTCATAGACACAGACAATAATTTAGTGGTTACCAGAGGGTAAAAGGGTGGGGGGTGGGTGATGAGGGTAAAGGGGATCAAATATATGGTGATGGAAGGAGAACTGACTCTGGGTGATGAACACACAATGGGATTTATAGACGATGTAATACAGAATTGTACACCTGAAATCTATGTAAATCTACTAACAATTGTCACCCCATAAAATTAATAAAAAAAAAAAAACATGGGAGATGCAGGGACTTACAAAAGATTGTAAAATTTCTGTCTCCTTCCTACATTAGCACACATAATTATGCCTTTCACATTGTGTGCATTAGTCAATGAAACAACTCAGAATCTCACCAAGTTAACAACAAGAATTATATCGGACATCTGAAACCCAAAGGAAAGAAGATAATATAACTAACCTTCATGAAGTAGGTGAACGTGTCATTATTATTAGAAGTCTGTGGGGTTGACCTAGGAATCACAGACTGTTCTCTTGGAGCGACATTTCCTCGAGGTAGGAACCCATCACTTATCCTTCCAATACAAGGTGGCAGCAGGACAGGCCTCCCAGGAGCGCGGCTGAGTAAACTGTTCCGTGGTGTCTTCATGAGAAGCTGGGCTCTCATCTCTGCCAGCGTATCATTAGCACTGTGAAGATTGTAAGAACAAAGGCTTAGTATTTTATTTTTCCTGAATGACTTGCATTTTTTTCAAGCTGCCATAATAAATAGTAAAAGAAATTTCCCATTAAACAGCATTTTAACATTAAAAATGCGTCAGGGCAGACCTACCATGCACAAGGATAGGTTTCAAATTATCCTAAACAAGCACATATGTTTCTATGGGGATGCCAGACTAAGAAGAAATTCAAAGTAGGGAGGGGAGGAAAAGGGCTATCAGTGACATCCACGGCTTCACAGATAATACTTGCTGCCTTCTGCAATGGCTGAACCAATAAGATTCTTGAGGATTGCCATGAGACGTACATAGCAAACGAGTTTAGAATTTTTTAAAAATCCCACCAAGATATTTTCAAGCCTTTGCAGTCACCGCCCTTGGGTAACGCCCTCATTACCCTGAGGACTGAGGTGTCATTTAGAACAACAGCCTCTGGGGGAGAAGGAGGGAGCCTGGTGGGTGACCCCACTGAACTGAAACCGCTCCGCAGGCGTGTAGCTTATAATATAACACTGTGACCAAGGCGCTGGGCGTGGGCTCTGCGCTTTCTGTCTTCCACACACCCCCTCAGGCTCACCACCTTATCTTTTTAGCCACTTCTTGGGTTATACTACCCTCACCCCTACGTTGTTAACCCTCTGCTGTATTTCACACATATGCCTTTGTGGACATCAGAAAGACTAGAAAGAAGAGCTTGTCTGAAAGCGACCTCTAGAGATAATAACACAGAGCACAATGGAGACAGTACATGTACCAAGTGCCAGAACATGCAGAGTACTTAACCCTTTGGGTTTAAGTTGTTATCTTATAATAAATAGTTACCTCACTAAAAACTATTTAGGGGAATTCTGACAAGCAATTTTATAATAAATAGCGTTGTCTAAATCATAAAGCTTCAGAAACACTTTGCTTAAAGACTGGTAGATCAGATTAACTCTATGAAAACCGCGAGAAGGAAAAATACAATCATGTAAAACCAAAAATGGAGAGAGATGCAAATGTCCTGAACTAACTAACATTTTAAAAGTAATTTATTCACTAACATCATTTTCCAAAATTATACTATTTAGTAAGCTTTCATTTCCTATCAATCTCGGGAATCTGCCTGGATAAAAATTATACTTTAGAGGCAAATTAATGAGCTCGATTGATTTTCTCTGACTTTGGACTTACTTGTTTAGTTTCTTTTCCAACAATGTTGTAAGTTTTACTTCCTCTAGGTAGAGGTGTTTACATTCTTCCAATTCTGTTTTACAAGAAGTTTTCACTTTGAAGAGTTCAGATTCCAGACGTTTAATTCTGAGTTCCATGACACTTATGGAAGCGCCAACATGGTCATTTAACGGGTGTACGTTTTTTTGAGATGCTGCTTGTTCCTAAGGCCAACGGAAAGGATACATTTTAAAAATAATTATAAACTGAATAATTACAGTCTATTTGTATTCTTTAGTTTTAACTCAATGATTTGGACGGCAATTTAAATGTGAAAAAAGCTGAAGTTTAAAATATTTATGATCAATACGGAATAAAATAAATCTGAATCATGAAAATATTTTGAATCATCTCATCTAACTATTCCAATAAGAGAATCAATTTTAAATTTTAAAAATTGAACAATATGACTTAATAATCTAAGAATATGGTGCATTTTATTTTCTTTATTTCCTAATAGTCTCGTTTTATATCAATTGGTCTTAAAAATCAAATGATTATCCAGAAAGAACAAATCTCAAAGATCAATTGAGTGATAATAATGATGGGAACTGAAATATTTAAAAGGAGAAGCAAATAGCACCTTAGTTCCAGAAATCTAAAAAAAATAAAAAATAAAAACAACTGCCGTTAAGGGGAGTAGAAGAATCACATACACTATGCATATGGAAAACGTAATTTGCAGCAAAATGAATTAAGGCGTGTTAAAAATCAATGAATTAACCTGTAAAAATAGATTTAAAAAATTTTTTCTACTACATCCTGTCTTGCTCAGTCTTCAATATCCCAGAATTTACTGTGGTCTGCTTCACTCTTTTCTACCACATTCGTGACTATATGAATTTTGAGGTTTAATAATTTTTATCTCCACTCTTTTTATTCTCTACTTTTTCACATGACTTTTGTACTCCTTTCATAGATAATAACTCCTGTTTAAGATTGATTTTCTTCAACAAGGTATAGATATCCTTTTTTAAAAAAACTTTTTAAAACAAGAAATTTTTTTTTTATAATTGGGGAACAGTGTTTTTTCCAGGACCCATCAGCTCCCTGTCAAGTAACAGTTTCCAATCTAGTTGTGGGATGCGCAGCTCAGCTCCAAGTCAAATTGTTCTCTTCAATCTACTAGTTATGGAAGGTACAGCTCACTGACCCATGCAGGAATCGAACCGGCAACCTTGGTGTTATGAGCACTGTGCTCTAACCACTGAACCAACTGGCCGGCCGCCCACTGGGGGCTCAGCTCCAAGCTCCAGCCATTGTTTTCAACCTAGTTGTGGAGGGTGTAGCTAACTGGTCCATGTGGGAATCGAACCAGCGACCTTGGTTACCAAGGATTAGAACCAGCACGATGCTCTAACCATTAAGCCAACTGGCCACCCCACAGATGGAGACATTCTGAAGATGCAGTTTCCAGTTTTGCTTTGAGAGCATCATTCTGAATGAGTAAGATAGTATGATTTGGTTACGAAGGAAGTTGACTGAGAATAGTCTAACCCCAAACCAGTATCAACTTGTGAAATAAACTCAGTTGCCATAAAATGTCATCGATACTGTAGTAGAGTCTTAGAATGTGGAAACTTGAATTACTCAGAATGTAGAACAAAGAGAAAAGCACCAGGAGACTCAAAAATGTATCCTTTATTGTCATCGACTTTGCCACACAACATCTGTACTTGATTTTCTACGATTTCCTGAATGATTGGTTCATGTTTTTCTTGTATAAAATGACTGTAAGTCACCTCTGAGTTGATAGTCTCTCACCTGTTCCCCATTTTAACTCTCCATAATTTCTTACGAAGTTGTAGAAAGTTACAAGTAACTCATCTTGAGTTAGTTAGGCCTCCGTCAGCTACAAATGTTTCATGGTAATTTGAATTGCTTTCAAGAAGAAATGATTCCCAAGGTTAAGGAGAAATCACATCTCACACTGTGAATGTTTAGTGAGATGATCGCTACATTTTTTTCAACAACAAAAAAGTGTCTTAATTCGATAATGCTATCTTGTAATCCTCTCTTTCCACAATATACAAGAACATCCTAAACAGCAATAAAAACATCAACAAATCTGCTGGAATTTCAGTGATACTGAGTTGGGTAGAACTACTTTCCTGTAGATACAATGCTTATTTGGTAAGATGAGGTGAGTGGATGGATGTAGTGTTTTTAAAACATGGCTACAAATTCTTGACATTTCTCCATGAAATTCCCTCCCTTTTAATATGTGCTGGCCTTAGGAAGTAACTGGATTCTAGTGCATGGAATAGGGCAGAACTGCTGTGAGAATGCTATGCCTGCGGCAGAAAATGTGATACAGCTTCCATCTGACTTTCTCTCGGGAAGCTCGCCCTGAGAACCCAGCCACCATGTTGTGCAGATGAAGAAGCCCAGGACACACAGTGAGGCCTCCTACAGATGTTCGCGCTGAGACAGCCCCAGTGGGCGTCCCGGCCAAAACCCCGCTTCAACTGCTACACGTGTGTGTAACAGCCTTTAGATGATTCTCATTCGCAGCTTCATGGCAACGCAGCTGATGCCAAGTGGAACAGAAATGAGCTAGTCTCACTGAGCTTCACTCAACTGCATTACTGGTGAACAAAACAGATGCTGTTTTGAGCCACTAGCTTTTGAGTTGGTTTCTTGAGCAGCAATGAACAACTGGCATCGATACTGATATTCAAAATGGTGTGAGGCCACAAAGAAAAGCAATCTAAAACCTGTAGGAGTGCCTTTCCACCAGGAGGTAGGTGGAACCCGAAAGGATGTGGAGAAGAATGAGAACGACACCCACAAGAGCCTCCAAGAGACGGTTATTGGGGGCTTGCGGGCCCTTAAAGGGGCTGGCCACAAAGACTTCTCAGCTAGTGAAGAAAATGGGTCTGACATCCGGATGAAAGGGGACTCTTGCTGTGAAGTAACCAAGTAAAATCCATGAGATACATGAGCTAACGAAAGACTGTGAACTGTAAAGGAACCAGGACTTATTGTGTTCAAATGTGTTTCCCATTTACAGCCTCTCCCACATTGCCCTGTTGTCAAATCATGCTAAGATAAAGAAATGGCTTCTGAGTGAAGATCAAATTCGCGGTGCTCCCAGGAAGACATGATCTACGGATGAAGACAAGACTGTAAAGCCTTCCTCAAGACTTCGAAAGAGTTAAGGTGGGGACTTAAATTCCTGGAAGTCTCTTCAGAGGAAAAGAATTTTAAAGGCATGGTCCTACAACAGCTACAGGAAGCCCAAGAGCTTATCTCAAAACGATGTATGACGGTGGCTTTTCTAATGGCACGAACCCCAATAAACTCTCACGCAACTCCAAGTTTTTAGGATAATCAAGTAGCAGAAAACCACCTTGTTACCTTGGACTAATAAAAACCAAGAGAGTGAAAAATAAGAGGAGGCCTGTGGGTCTTAGACATTTGGGTGGAGGAATGACGCTGAGGGAAGAGCTGCAAGCACAGGTCATTTCTTATGAAAAGGACAGAACAAAGAGCTCACAGGGGACAGCAAAGGGCCATGGAGAAGCATTGGCATGATTAGGACTAAGTCCTAATCAAAGAACGGACAGCACACATCAGGCTGTATTTCAGAATTGCTATGGACTAACGTGCCTTCCAGTTTCTATTTCTGCAGGGGAAACTTCAGCAGTCGAGCAGAATGTTGGGTGTGTGGGTGGTAGATAACTTCTCTCTTCCTTTCTCATGTTTTCATATTGAAAGGAATTGTCCTCAAGGGGCTTTATCCTAGAAACCAAAACCCAGGCCCTTCATCCCCATTTGCACCAGACTAAGATGGTAAAATCTTAGATTCGAACCTGAGCCTAATGCCATTAAATTGAGACTTGTGGCGAGTATTGTGTAGGGATGAGTGTATTTTCCATGTGGGGGGAATGTAAAGAATTGTGGCCAGTGGACAGATCAAGGTGGTTTTTAAATGTGTCCGTAAATTTGAAATATTCATTGCATAAAACCACTAGAATATGGGTCAACATTAGTGACTTGCTCCTAATGAACAGAATATGTTGAAAGACATTCTGTGTGAATTCCAAGACTACTTCACAAAGGGCAACACAACTCCTGTTGGTTATGTCTCTGAGGATCTGAACCTTGGAATCCAGCCCCGTGTTGTGGGAAGGCTCGGGCCAGAATGCGAGCCGGGTGTTCAGGTGTAGGTTTTCCTGCCGTCTGCTCCAGCTAGAGAGCCGACCAACAGTAGGCACCAACTACTGGACACGTTGCTGAGCAAACTTTCAAATGATTCCAGCCTCCAGCCATCGAGCCGCCCCAATTGAAGCTGAGGGGAACGGAGACAGATGGTTCTGGCCACACTCTTCTTAAGTATGGATCTGTGAGTCAAATAACTGTTGTTTATTTCAACCACTCCATTAGAGATTAAGGAAAAAATAGCCACACCTTCTGGATTAAAAAAAGAGATAATAGGAAACGTAACTGATAAGTTATTAATTACAGATATCTTCTTTTATTGCACTTTGCTGTATTGTGTTTTGCAACTATGTTTTACAAATTGAAAGCATTTGACAATCATGCATTCACCAAGTGTATGAACAGCACTTTTCCGACCCAGTTGGATTATGTTTGGCAGTTTAGCAATGAAGTACTTTTTAATTAAGGTATGTACACTGTCTATTTAGACATAATGTTACCACACACTTAATAGACTACAGACTAGTGTAAAATAAATTTATATGCACAATTCTTGTGATTCACTTCATTGGGTTACTAGTGTATTGCTGTGGTTGGAACCAAATCTGCAATATCTCCGAGGTATGCCTTTAGTCTCCTTTATAGTGTAATCTAAGTAATGTGGAGATTGACTTATTAATGACACACAATGCTAATGAGAAGAAGCAGTGAATACAAGAAAAGCATAAGAAGTATCTCAAGGGTTCCCTTCAACGACAGCTAGGCAGGTAGGCATCTTTAGAAGCTTCCCTCAACGTACAGGATAAGGAAGGCTGGCAAGGAGACATATGATTTCTAGTACGATAGTTGTAAAACTAGAAATAGCCAGTTAATAACCAAAATCAAACCTTTTTCCTGATTTCCATTCCCTAAAATTCTAAAAGAGATAGGCAGCTTTCAATATTTATTCATCAATCTAGTACTCAATCTTCACTTCCTTTTCCTCGGTGAGGAAATAGAGAGCATTATGGAATCATTTTTAATCTCAGTAGTAAAACAATCATAGTGTCCTCTGGCACTATTTAAATACAATCTCTCCTTTACCGTACTTCAAGCTTGTTTGTATGGGAAGGGAAGACCATGTCTTCTGTATCTTATACCAAAATGCTTCTCCGTATCACAAAAAAGGCTTTGACATTTTATAATTCACATTACGAATCTATTATTTCTTTCTGATTGATTAATTACTTCCTGAATTTTAACAGCTGTACTCTTGAAATGTTTTCTTTGGATGGGATGAAATATTTATTCCATTAATTATATATGAAGCTAAAGGTACAACTATGCATCTCAATGTGTTTCTGAGAATGTAGGATCTATGCCAAGAACAAGATTGGCACCAGTGTTTCAGAAAAGAACCGGGTCAAACAGAATCTACTTTTCAATTGCAAGATGATGGATTAGAGAGATTTCTAAAGAGGAAAGCAGATGGTCCTGGTTTCATCTTCTCCTTCCTAGACAGTGAAATCTATGGAAGAGGCTATGGATTAGGAGATAGACAAAATGAAGAAAGTTGTCACCAAGTGTCAGATCCTATTACCGACATTTGATGGAAATGGGAGGGAAAGGGAGGCACTGGGTTAAAGATTAATGTTTTGAATGAAGAAAACAAAAGGAATGAGTCGACTTTGTAAGCCTAATATCCCATCATGTCATAAGGTCACCAAGGTCTGCAGGCCACAGTCTCCATCCAGAAGCAAAACATCTCCACAGAAGTGGAATTAAAGATATTCCCCTACATTGACATTTTATTATTCCATAAGGCATCTGGTAATATGCAAGATGACTGGGGAAGCGTTCTCATAACATTTGATTTGGTAATGGCGTAAGGACAGATCTATAGATCAATGAATCAAAATTAAGGATCCGGAAATTAACCTCATATGTAGAGCCGAGTGATTTTTGACAAGGGTGCTAAAAAATCCAATTGGAGGTGAATAGTCTTTTGAGCAAATGATACTGGATCAACTGGATATCCACATGCAAAAGAAAAAATTAGAGCTCTACATCATACCAGATATAAAAATTATCTCAAAATGTAAAAGCTAAAATTATAAAAGCTTAGAAGAAAGCATAGTTATACGTCTTCATGAAAGAGTTCGTAATTGAGTGTTTAAAAAAATAGATTAACTGGACTCCATTAAAATAAAATGCTTCTGTGCTTTAAAGGATACCATTGAAAGACTAAAAAGGCAAGCTAATGAAAGGGAGAAATATTTGAAAATCCTATATCTGATAAGCGATTTGTATCCAGGATATATAAAGAACTCTTACAATTCAACAAGAAAGAGACAGTGCAATTTTAAAAGGGCGAAGGAATTGAAACAACAGTTTTTCAAAGAAGTTATACAAATGGATAATAAGCATGGGAAAAGATTGCTCAGCATCATTAGTCATCAGAAAAAACTACATCAAAACCACAATATGGAGCAGAGAGTTCACTAGTGGTTCCCTAGGGCTAGGAAGAGTGGGAAGGGCAGACTGGCACACGGTGAAGGCTAACAGTACACAGATACTTTCCAGGGTGATGAAAATGGTGTAAAACTGATTGTGATGATGACTGCATAAAGCTTTGAATACACTAAAAGCCACTGCACTGCATACTTTAAATGATGGAACTGCATGCTATGTTCATTACATCTCAATGAAGATTGGAGCCAGTGCTTTGGGGTCATGCAACGGTGTCCTTCTTGGCTTTAGATCACTAGCCAGGGTTGAGACAAAGGAGAGGTAACAGTATGCCCTTTTATAGAAAAATGATATAGAAAATAAGCTATCTTTTTCACTGCTTGAGTCTGTAAAATTAAGAGAGAAATCAATATTGTACTGCTCAAAGCATTGAGTGGTTTCTATTTCCCCAAATTAAGTGATTTCTGGGTCCCAAACGGATTACAAAGTACCTTCTGTTTTAACCTAGCCATCTGAATATCCATTTCAGATTGATTGGGTTCTAAATCTCCAAGGAAACTAACCTCTCCATTTTGACTGTCATGTAGCATCCTTGTATTCTGAAAGAGGGTCTTCAGTCTGCAGAATTGTAGAAAACGAGTAAGTCAAATTCTTTAAGAGTAAATGTTTAGTAATTATTTAAAGAGATGATATGTCTATCATACAAAATAAACAAATCTATAAATTATGATCCTCTCCTATTTGTTCCAGTATAAGAGTTTGAAAGCATACTAATAAAATTATAACCTTAGGTAAGTAACATAAAACAATTGTGATACATATGATACAGACTTCATATTGTAACAATGTAAGGTTCTTATAATTAAAGTATTATTAATATCCACTTAAGATTGTTAGTATCAAACATATTAAATATCAGCTATAAACCAGAGATTAGTATCCTAGGTGAAGAAGAAAAGTATAATATATGTGGATGTTTTGAAAAGACACCAAAATACCATTCGGTGCCTACTGACCGCAGTCTGCCAGAAGAAAAGAAAGTAGGTACCAACAAGAGATCATTCAAAATAGAAAGAGAAACCGGAAAGAAAAATCTGAAGTCTGAGTGGAGGGGAAAGGAAAGGGGCAGGGCTTTAGAAGAAAGGAAATTGGAGAGATAATGTGTCACAGTCTCTTCGAGTCTGTTTTACGAAGAGATCTTTGCTAGCACAAAGTTAACAAAATGAGAAGAATACAAAACAATGCAGAGAAAGACAGTGACATGGGAGAAAAAACACTGAGGAGAATCAGAGAAAAAACTTCATTCAGTAAGCAGCAAGTAAACAGAAAGCAAGCCACGTGCGGGATTCCCAGACGTTGGGAAAGATTCCATTATTATCTGAGTGAGATGATTACTCATCTCATTCTTTTTTAAGTTATACATATGGTTTGGTATGTATGACATATTTTATAACTGACAAAAAAGTAGAAAGAACATAGAAGCCAAATCAATAACAATTCTGATGTTGTTAAACAATACCACAGATAGGTTTTTAGACATTAAACTGTTAGAATGCTGAAGGGAAGAACACTACAAAAAGAAGGAAAGATTACCAAAGAGAGCACAGACATCCTGCAGAAATAAAGATTCAATGGAGACCAGGAAGAGTGCAGTTGACAGTATATGCAAAAGACACGGTCATTATAGTTTTAGGAATCATTCAAGAGTAGGTATAATATTTTGGCATTCACACAAGTTTGACTATGCTGTGAGTTTCTGATGTAAATTCGTAAGTAGGATAACTTGTTTAATTATGAAAATTACAGGTATGAAATACATTTGTACTTAGGTTTTCATAAAGTAAGAATTATAATTAAATAGTAATTAATGGTTGACATGATCTGAAATATTAAAACCTTACCTGGTAACCTCGGTCTCTAATTCATCATTTTTCTTCTTTTGTTGATTCAAATTATATTGCAGAGATTCTAACTTCTCATAGTACTTTAATTGTTCCTTTTCATCCTCAGACTTTGAAAAACATTTTTAAAGAAAGTTAATTTTAAAATTCTAGAGACTCACTCTTCTTTCTTTAAAACATTATTCCTCATGAGTTCATGAGGAATATATGTAGACAGGTGTATAAAATGTAGTTTATAAACCTGATGCCAGTAAGGGCAGATTTCAAAAACAATGACTTTTCTTAAAACAGCTGAAATTGATTTTACAGTGTCATCATTGGTTTCCTGGAATTTAAATTGCCAAACTTTCTTAAAAACAGACGTTTTTACATGTAAAACTACTAAGTGTTAAAGACCTGATTTAAATAGTGGCTCTATTTACATTTCAGTTTGTAGAAATGCCTCCAGAGACATTTTCATCAACAGTTCAAAATTTTACAGGGCTTATGGAATCACATTTTTCTACGATAATCTTTGAAAACTTCCCGTGCAGTCCACCTTACATTATTGTGATAATCTGATATGAGCATCAGAGGAAGACACTCATTCTCTGTTAAGCGTTCTTCCATAGGTTTCAATTTCTGCTTTTCTAGTAAATATTTTTCTCTTTAACTAAAGTTTATCTTCTCTATATTATATAAACACATAACTTTTTCTTGATTCCTGTAACTTTTTCTGTCATCTTGTTTTTCTCCTTGGACTCTAACCCTCTTTAATGTGTGGTCTCATCCCCAGGTCCATATTTTCGCCACTTATTCTCTTCTTTTACATGAGAGCCTGACTTTCTGTCCTTATAATTGCGCGAAAACATTTTTCAGGGTCATCTCTTTTAGTCCTTGTCCTGCTTTACTTCTCAGCAGCAACTGATAAGGATGCCCACACCCTTTCTATAGTCTTCCTAGCCCAACTCATCTCTGAACAGCAGTCCTGGTGGTCAGGCCTTGACCCTTTTCTATTCCTCTTTTTAAATGCTCTCAGTTCCTTACATCCCAGTGCTTCAAACCACATTCCCTCATCTACAGTGGCAGCCTTGACCCCTTTACTGAGGTCATCTGTACTTTCCTTTTTCCCCTGGAGCTCCTCATAGACAGTGTCCCTCAACCACACACTCATACACCATGACTTGCTGTGGATCAGCTCATCTGGTACATTTCATGGGGATTCTTATCACTGTTACTGTGAACATAGCGTTATTTTCAGTTCTTGGCAGCTCCTCACCCTTAGGATGTTGACCAGCATACTTTGTCCTATTTTTCTCTCAGAATGCATAAGTTTTTTCATAAGGTTCACATTATCTACTATTCGCCTTTCCATTTTTGTTTGCTCTATTGAATAACTTCCTATTCCTTGGGACCTGACCTGACCTATGGAAGTGTTCTGAAATTCCTTTCGCAAGTACACTCCACCATCTTGTTTGACAGCTTAAGTCAGTTGGAGCTATCCTTTCTTCCCAGTCCAGATGCTTCCTCTCACATTGTGTGAATCAAATGTCTTACTCCAGGTACTCTCTCACCTGGGGGGCTATTGATCGAATTCGTTGAAACCTGTCGTAATTAAACTTTTGATTTACAGGGTAGACCTTATGGTGGCTGATAATTTTGTTGAGATCCTAATTACTTCCCCTAGGAACCTATCGTCCCTCATTATTTTGGTATAAGCTTAATCAGTTTTGGGTGTTTTTACAAATTTTTCAATTTTTTGACATTCAATATTATTTTATATTAATTTTAGGTGTACAGCATAGTGGTTAGAATTTAAGTAATTTAACAAAGTGATTCCCCTGACTCATCCAGTACCCACCTGGCACTATACATAGTTATTGTCATAGTATTAACTATATTCCCCATGCTTTACATTACATCCCCGTGACTATTTAGTAACTACCAATTTGTACTTTTTAACCCCTTCACCTTTTCCACCCTGCTCCTAACTCCTCTCCCACCTATCACCCTAAATTACCTAGTACTCATCTGATGCCATGTGTTGTTATTGCAATATCATTAATACATGCCTTATACTAAACCCTGGATCCCCATGACTACTTTGTAACGACCAATTTGTACTTTTTAATCTCTCCCCTTTTAACCCCCAGCTGGCAACCAACAAAATGTCCTTTGTATGTATGAACTTTTTTCTGTTTGTTTGTTCTCTTCTTCAATTCCACTTAGAAGCACAATCACAGTGCATCTTTCTCGGTCTGACACACTCCACTCAGCACTGTACCCTCCAGGTCCATCCACACTGCCACAGATGGCCAGAGCCCATTTCCTTCTGTGGCCAAGCAATATTCCATTGCATACATGTATCATCTCTTCTTTATCCATTCATCCATTGATAGGCTGCATGCACATCTTGGCCATTGTAAAGAATCCTGCAGTGAACATATTGACGTACACATCGCTTCGAATTGGCATTTTTCGGTTTCTTTGGATAAATTCTCTGAAGTGGGATATCTGGGTCATTCTTCAACTCTTGTGATAGCCTTTGTTTAAAAGTCTATATTGTGTGATACAAGTATTGCTCCCACAGCTTTTTAAATTTTATTTTGTTTTCATGAAATATCCCTTTAATTTCAGTCTCTGTGTCTTTTGATCTGAAGCAAGTCTGTTGTAGGGAGCATATGTAAGGATCTTATTTTCTTATCCTTTCAGCCACCCTGTGTTTTGATTGGAGAATTTAATCTATTTACACATAAAGTAATTGTGCATAGATATGTAGTTACTGCTATTTTATGATTGATATTTTTGTTCTTCCTTTTTTGTTCCTTTTAAAGAAGTCCCTCTAATATTCCTTGTAATACTGGTTTGGTACTGATGAACTCCTTCAGTTTTTGTTTTTTTTTTCCTCCAGAAAGCTCTTGATCTGTCCTATGATACTAAATTATAGCTTTGCTGGGTAAAGAAATCTTAGTTGTAGGCATGTCTTTCATCACTTTGAATATTTTGTGCCAATCCCTTCTGGCCTACAAAGTTGCTCTTGAGAAATCACCTGCTAGTCTTATGGGTGCTCCTTTACAGGTTACTAACCGCTTTTTGCTTGCTGTTTTAAAAAGTCTTTATTTGCCTATAAACTTTGGCATTTAATTATGACGTATCTTGGTATGGGCCTGTTTGGGCTCATCTTCTTTGAAATTCTGGGCTTATATGTCCATTTCCTTTACCAAGTTAGGGAAGTTCTCAGTCATTATCAAGTACATTTCGAATTCCTTCATTTCTTCTTCTCGTAGTACCCCATATGATAATGTTGGTATGCTTGACATTCTCAGAGGTCCCTTAAACTGTCCTCATATTTTGGATTCTTTTTGCTGTTCTGACTGGGTATTCTCTGCTACCGTATCTTCTAAATCACTCATTCGATTCTCTGCTTCATCTAGTCAGTTTTCATTCCCTCTAAGACTTTCGCTTTTTCAGTTATTTTATTCTTTACTTATGACTGGTTCATTTTTATGTTTTCTATCTTCATTTTTATGTTTCCTATGTCTTAGTGGAAGTTCTTCTTGAGGTCCCTGAGCATCCTAATAACCAGTGTTTTGAACTCTGCATCGGATAGATTGCTTGTCTCTATCTTGCTCAGTATTTTTCTGGCGGTTTCTTCTGTTCTTTTAGTTGGCATGTTTCTTTGACTCCCCATGTTGGCTCCCTCCTTCTGAATGTTTCTGTGTATGAGGTAGGACTGCTGTGTCTCCCAGGCCTATTTGAGTGGCCTTATATAGTAGGTGTCCTGTGGGGCCGTGTGGCACAGCCTACTTGTTACCCAGAGCCGGGCGCGGCAGCTCTGCCCCTTGTGTGAGTTCTCTGTGCTCTCCTGTTGTAGTGCAGCCTTGGCTGCTGTTTGCATGTCAATGGGAGGGATTGATGGTCAGACTGTGTGGTTGTGAGGACTGACCAGGACTACAGTGGAGGAGCTGTTTTTGCAGGGGCTGCCCCTATAGAGCAGGATTTGCTTTAGCAGGGCACTGGTGTCTGCCCTGTGTACACTTTGGTTGTGTCTTTCTGGGAGGCACCAGAGCGGTGATGCTCCTGCTCTGTCCAAAGATGGCCACCAGGTATGTCAGCCCTAGGGACTCCTAGAAGTGGCCCGGCCACAGGCCTAGTTCAGCCGCAGCCTATGTCCTGCAGAGGGCAACCTAGCTTGACCACAAAGCAGGATGCAGATGGCGCCACCTGCACCGGCTTTGGAGGTGCCTCAAGAGTTCCAGTTATGAACCACAGCCAGCTTCCATTAGTGCCATCTTGGGTCTACACAGCAAGAAGTAAAGGACAGCTGAGGCCACATAACGCTTGTTTAGGTTTTGTGAACCTTTGAGAGATTTTAGGCAAGTCTGCAGCATGAGCCAAGACAGGATGTTTTTTTTTTGGAAAAGTCACTGGAAGAAGCTTGGGTTGGCTCTCAAGTTAGGTGGGGCAGGTTCTCAGGGAATCACCAGGGTGGGTGGACAGTGTTAGCCAGGTTGATGTAGACTCAAGAGATGGAGGCCGTCTATGTCTCACACTGCAACAGGTGATGGATCAGTACAGAAACAATGGATTCCACAAGCACCTCTGTGTGGGAAGAAGCTCCCCTCCAGCCATCACCCTAAAGGCAAAAAGCTTAGTTCCTCCCCTTATATCCCTGAACTACTGCCCAGTGTTAGAGTTCAGGGCAAATGAATCTGTCAGTTAGTAAGCCCATTCCAAGCCCTATAAAAGAATCAACTGGGACTCTAGCCACCCTTTTCATCTCACCCAACCAGAATGACCAGTGGTTTCCACAGCCAGAAGCTATGGGGACATCTCTCTCTAGCATTGGAATCCTGGGCTAGGATGCCTGGTGTGGAGCTGGGACCTCTCACACCCCTAGTGGACCTCGACAAGCAAGCTATCCCTCTAGACTTCTGACAGTCGCACAAGGGTCTGGCATCAGCTCGTTCTGTTTTTTCTGCTCCTCCTACCAGTCTCGAGGTGACTTCTTCTGTATGTCCCTAGAGGTAGGACGACTTTGGTTGAGCTAGACTTCAGGTGATGCTCAGTGATGATTGTTCTGTAGTTTAGTTGTAATTTTGATGTGGTCGTGAGAGGAGGCAAGCATGGCATTTACCTACTCTGCTATCTTGACCACAAATCCCCAATTTTTCAATTTTTGATACCTTAATATAATAGATTTCTCTATAAAGCTGTGATGTGACAACTCATGGAACTCACATTCATGTAAGACTCCTTATCAACACATTATCATGTCACTCATATGAAAAGTATGTTAGCAACATAATGTGACTTAATTGACAAGAAGTCTAGACAAAAATTTTTTTTCAAAGTTTCTTTGGCCACAAGAAGGACCATCAGAACAATCTTCTGTTTCCCTTGATGGGCATGACTGTCTAATGAAATTGCTTAGACCTGGCTACTGTGACTGAAAGACACCAGCTGGAAGGTACATCTATGTCATTGGTCCACCTCAGGGGTCACAATGCGATCTTATGATGGGAAATCCTAGGGAGCCTCTCCTACATAGGACAGGAGGATGGCAGAGGAATGTTGTTCTGCTTAGGAAAGATAGTGACACGGTTTTCACTGTCCATCAGGAAATTGTCATCCTGGATGACACATCAATCTTTTCTGACATCAAACTGTTAAATCTTTAAAGGCGTATGATTAACTCAAGTGAATGGAAAAAGATTAGTTTCTAAACTTGCAAAGCTAGAAGCACTATGTTACTATGTAAGGACTTGATTGGGCATTCATTTCTACTTTTACACTGGCATCTCTTTTCTTTTTCAAAATCCAACAAAGAGAAAAGTATATTCTTTTCAGGAAACATTTGCCTAATGACCCAGTATGCGTTAATGATGAAGAAAACAAATTAGAACATTAAAAGTAATTCATTCTCCAAATCTCACTAAAGGGTTTAGATTTCAAGGGAAATTTAGAATTCTGGATCAAATCATTACTCAAATGCCTGGACTCAAACAGATATTTGTAGTCCAATGTTTGTGGCAGCATAAATAGCAACAGCCAACAGTTGGAAAAACCCAAATGTTGGACACACGAAAGGATAAATGAAACATGGTGTATATCAAATGTTGCCTTTAGACTATCACAATCTTTTTCTATAAAAATCTTACTACAAAAATCATTAATTTTATGAACTGAGATTTCTTTCTCTGTGGAGAGGAATTACGTTACTCCCAGCAAGTAGTATCAACATGAATACAGTACTTTTATTAATGAGACTGTTCTTATTGTCTAAAATATCCTTATATGGTACTATGACAGACATAGAAATTCCTTTGCAGTATGACAGAAATGAAGAGATTCACTTACCAAACTTGTACCTGACAGGTGCCTGAGAAGCTGTTCGATTATGCCCACTAGCTTTTGAATTGTCGGTATTAGGTCAATATTTTCAGCTTCAAGCCTAAAGTGAATATTTTGACATAATTATTCTCACACATTGACTTTAAAGCATACCACATAATCACTGAACAAATATCTATTGTGCAACTACATAAAATCTTACAATTTGAAAAGCGCATGATTTGGCAATTGTGCTATTTTTCTAGTTGTGAATTTTGCTAATATGCAAAATTAGAGATAATGTACACAAATTATTCTTTTCAAGGTAGCTCAAAGCTGCCATTTTGACCCAGCTTCACACTCACGTGTTTATTGTTATAACTGATCTAATGGTCATACTACACTACACATCTGCTTTATAAATACTCAAGTTATTTTCTGTGCTGCTTTAACTTATACTTTTGCACGTGATCTTGCATCTTCTCAGTGCATCGTGCATCCTCTGGATGTTGAGCTCCTGCTTCTTGCAGCTAAAATAAAGAAAAAGTTATGTTTACTGATGATCTATGACATCTGACAATTAAGTTCGCAAACTTGTTGCAATGATGTTGCTCCCCTTTTTTTATATATATGTGAGGGACTGTTCATTATGAATTTCTACCAACTGGACCCACAGTTAACCAAGTTTACTCTTTGGAATTGCTTAAAAGATTGTGTGAAAAAGTTAAGATGACCTGAACTTTTAGCCAACGACTCATTGCTCTTGCATCACGACAATGCACCAGCTCACAGGGCACTGTGTCTGAGGGAGTTTTTAGCCTGTAAACAAATAACTGTATTGCAACACCCTCCCTACTCACCTGATCTGGTCCCCAGTGACTAAATATGTCATTATCCAAAGATAAAGAAAATATGGAAAGGAAGACTATTTGATGACATTCAGGACATCAAGGGTAATATGATGACAGCAATGATGGCCATTCCAGAAGAAGAGTTCCAATGTGCTTTGAACTGTGAACTAGGCGGTGGCATTGGTGCAGAGTTTCCCAAAGGGAGCTTTGTGACCGCAGTGATATTCAGCAACGAGGTATGGAGCACTTTTTCTTGAATGAGTTCTCACAATTATCATACTTGTGGTACAAATGACCCAAGAAATCAAACATACTGTATTCCAAGCATCCCATCAACTCTAATTTTAAATATTCACATACGTGAATTACCAGGCTAGTCCAGTGATTATGAAAGTTAACAGGCTACTCTTGGGGGCAGTCAGATAGTCATGGAATAGTTTGAGGGGCAGTAACTAAATAAGAGCCAAAATGCCTGGGTTTTTATCCCAAGTCCACCAGTTATTAGCTGGGTGACCTTGAGCAAAATACTTAAATTTTTGGGGTCTCAGCTTCTTCATGTATAAAATGAGACAATAGTGGCATCTACCTCACTGGGATATTGGGAAGATTAAATTAGGGAACATATGTAATAGAAAAGGACATGACACACAGTAAAACCAAAGGGTTTGCAGTTAGCCTTATTATTGTTGCTGTATTTTAGGTTCTAATAAAATTTGATATTTTACACAGATGGGATGCCAATGGAAGTGGTCTCTTACACCAGTTACACTGAAATCATTCATCAAACTATCAGCAATGTCAAAAAATGGGGAGCATTAAGCCCAGAATAGAACCCCAGTACTAAAATCCTTTTACCAATTCCAAGAGCCAACAGTACATTTTATCTGCTTGTAATCATGTATACGTTCCTATGTACACTCAGTGTAGTCCATAATGAGTATGGACTACAATGCAAATACCACCTCCTGGATTGAGCATACAATTTATATGACCGTGAGAGGCAGGGTAAAGCCACTGAAACAAACCTATAAATTATGATCCTCTCCTATTTGTTCCAGTATAAGAGTTTGAAAACATACTAATTAAATTATAATCTTAGGTAAGTAACATAAAACAATTATGATACATATGATACAGACTTCATATTGTAACAATGTAAGGTTCTTATAATTAAAGTATTATTAATATCCACTTAAGATTGTTAGTATCAAACATATTAAATATCAGCTATAAACCAGAGATTAGTATCCAAGGTACGTCTCAGCAGCAACTGATAAGGATGCCCACACCTTTTCTATAGGGAAAACAATATGGAAGCTCCTCAAAAATTTGAAAATAGAACTACCAGGTGGCATAGCAATCCCACTTCTGGGTTTTTCTCCGCAGAAATCCCAAACACTGATTTGAAACATGTATGCATCTGTATGGTTCTATTGACATTATTTACAATACTCCAGATAAAGAAATAACTGAAGTATCCATCGTAGTGGATAAAGAAGAAGTGGTACATATACACAACAACATACTACTTGGCTGTAAACAAAGAACAAAATCTTACCATTTGCGACAATGTGCGTGGACCTAGAGGGTATTATTCGAAGTGAAAAAAGTCAGATAGAGAAAGGCAAATACCACATGATTTCACCTATTGGTGATATGTAAAAAAAAATAAATGAACACAGTAAAAAGAAACAAACTCATAGGTGCAGAGAACTAACTGATCGTTGCCCAGAGGGAAGAGTATTGGGGAACAAATTGAAAAGGTTAAAGGGTTAAGAAGTACAAATTGGCAGTTATAAAATAGTCATGTAGATGTCAAGTATAGCACGAAGATATAGTAAATAACACTGTAATAACTAAGTATGGTGTCAGGTATACCACACTAATCAGGGTACCACTTTACACATTATATAAATGCCTAACCACTATGCTGTACACCTGAGGCTGACATCATTGAATGTCAACTGTAACAGAAATGAAAAATTTTACATTTAAAACTAAAAACTTTCTGAAATTTGATACTTTATTATGTAGTTTTTAAGAATCTCTGCTTTTCACCAGAGTAAAGAAAGGATCCTGTCTTCTGCAGACACAGATCCTTTCTTTACTTTGGTCAATGCATCATGGTCAATGGGCATAAAATCTCATGGACATGTTTTTATAGGGAGCAGCTAAGAGCATCATCAGCTTTGGAGCCAAGTGGATTTTGCATCAAACCCTCAAACTTCTCCCTGGCTACTGCAAGACATGCTGCCTAGATTGCCTTGGACTCCATTTCCTTATCTCTGAACATGAGGATTCCCTTTCTTGACAAGGCTATTCTGAGGATTAAATCAGATCATGCTTGTTACAGAATAGGTACAGAACAAGTGTTGATTTGACTATGGAGTATTTCAGCATATCAGTTAAATGAAAATCTGTGTCGCTCTTGCTTATACGGACGCAGGGGCCCACGCATCAAAAACCATGTAATCAAACACGCCATTAAAACACTAAACTTGAAAAAAAAAAGAACCTCTGCTTTTCAAATTGGTTATTATTTTATACAAAACATATACTCTTCAATTAGATAAAGACATTTAAATATATTCACAATGCAATGATTTAGAACATAGTGGAATCCCTTTGTAATATGGGTTTTGAGATGGAGAACATGAATTCTAAACTTTCAAAACTTCTACTAGTATTTTAAGTCTAAATGATGAACCTGGTATACCGGAAACTAATATAAAATAATATGGAATGTCCACGGGATGTAAGTGAAAAAATAATGGAGAAAACACTCCCTCCTAACAAGTATACCATACCAACATACAAAGCTTAAAAAAATAAAACTATATGTCATATGCTATATAGTTTTAAAACTGAAAGGTATCAGGAAGAATTCATGACTGTTACAATGAGTACCTGAATCCATTAAAGATTTCATTTCGGCACGAGTATGATAAAAGTCATGCTGGTATAACGTAAAAGTCACATTAAGAATCCTTACCTTTAACCAAATTGCATATCTCCGTCACTGTGGGAAAACTCCCTATAGAATTTTACTATCACTATACATTTCCCAGACCCTTCTTTTCTCAGCTCCCATTTTCGATACTTACTAAAGTTAAAAGAACAACAACAAAACAATGAAGTGTCAAATGGTCATATGTTATAAAATGGTTCACGCTGACCAATTTTCCATAACAAACATAAAACAATGATAGGTGGAGCACTACTAAATTTTACAACTCGGTGCTACACAAAACTAAATTAAGAGCACAACAGTTAATTTCACACAGGAGCCTTTTACCTTGGTACCAACATCGAAGAGTCCATCGTCTGACGTACAACATAAATCATCACTGCCAGGTTTCCAGGAAAGACTTCCGGGGAAAGATACACAACAGACACAAGTGAGTTCATTTCTTTACAAAGGCAGCAACAACAACAACAAAAGGAGTGCAATTCAGCTATCTGCATATGAAATGAAGTTTCTTGATATGATTAAAATTTAGACGATGTTCTAGAAAAGCTATCAGTTATCTATTGCTGCCTCCACCACTCCCAACTCGTGCAATATTTAATGAAGATACACTCTAAGTTTCCATAACAAAGAATGACAGCAAACATGTTGGCAACACCTGAGAGTACCTTGTTTTCACCAAAAGTCCTGAAGGCTGAAATGAAAATGCAATTAATAGCTGACAATAGGAACCTGAACTGGGACAAAAGCAATGAGCTAAATCAAGGTAGAATGATACACTGAGCCTTCTCCACGGTCTGTCCCTGGTTGAAAGATTAATCTGTGTGGGTCAAAAACGGCAGTCTTGCTTCTTTAACATAGAAAGCAGTTACTAAACTTACCCCATTCCTTGTTTTCACTCAAAAACACTACAGTGAGGTCCCTGAAATGCATGAAATGTTTGCAACTTACATGTACAAAAGTCAAAGAACAAATATGTACGTTGTTAGCCTCCCCACTCCCAGATCACTTGTCCGCACAGCTTCCTGGCAATCTCCAACCTTGAAAACTTCAGCCTACGGAGGCATAGACCCCTGAAACAAGGTTGGGCTCAAATGACCCACAGTAGGACTTCTTTATTTCGCTGTTCCTGGAAAACAAGCTAAATGGAGCCTCAGTCATCCACTCCCAGCACAGGCATGTTACCACCTACCCAACTCCATTACTGTTTTCACAATCAGTCCTCCCTCTGCCCAACCCTCCATCTCCATGGGAAGGACATCAGCGCGTTGGGCAAAGAGGTGGAGGTGACGAGACACCTGCCGTGGGCCATAGATCTATGTAGTTCAGCAATCTCCAGTGCCTTTGGACTCAAGGGGACCCCCTCTGTAATTCCGGGTGCAGGTGGAAGATACCACATTCCTACTTGCTATAAAGAGAATGTTTCCAGAGGCTCAACTGTTTAATATGTTTTCATACAAACCTTAAATTTTGCTGGTTCCTCCAATTCAACAAACAAAACAGCAGCAACCTGTTCAGGCAGGATGCCCTTGAGCCCCTTATTTTAATCTGCTTTTTTAGACAACTACCAACATCCTGTGTCCTTCCTTCCTGTAATTTCTCTTTACCTTGTCATACCCTACCATTCTGATCTCTTTTCCCTCATCTGATCCCTAATCTCTGCTCTAAGAGCCTTATTCCTATCCCAACCTGTGTTGTTCCTTTGAAACGTGGATTCCCCTGCTAATTCCATTCTTAGCCTCTTCCATTGCATTCACTAGACCTTTCCATAATTAAAACACTCACCCAAAGGATGATAAAGAAGGAAGTGTACTGGGCTTAGAAACCTACACTTAATCTCATTTCATCACTCACTGTAGTCAAAGAAGTCACTTCAATCTCTTGGAGTTCAAACTCCTCATGTGATCAACCACTTGACCAAAACATTAATGGCAGCATGAAGTACTAGGGGTGTTTGCAATAATTAATTGATGACATTCCTTCAACACCTGGAATTCTATGTACCTTTGATTCTGTCAAGAAAAATGGAGAATACTTAGCTGGCAGAAGTGGAAAAAAATAACACAACAACAGCAACAAAACTACCCCGAGTAAAGCAGAGAAAAAGGTAAAAAATCAAGAAAAGTCATGGAAGAAGGAAGAAAGACTCTGGAAAAAGAGAAAAAACTTCCTAGAACAAGGTAAAGGTATTAGCCAGAAGGAAAACACAGGCTGAGGAGTCAGTAAGTAGAGAAATCAATTAGAAATATCCTCTCAATTTGTGCTGAATTAGCACAACAGTCTATACAGAGATGATCTTCACTTACAGAACGACGATTCGTCCCAAGAAGTGTACGTCGCATTATACCTGAAAACATTTATCTGATTAGGTCTTGCTTATGTAAACCTGTGGTTCTGTGGCCATAGCGAACTGACATCTGCCCTCAACACTGATGGTGAAAACAAGGTTCTCGTGACTGCTGCAACTGTCAAGTACATTTAGACAGAGCTTGGGCTACCTGGGCTTGATAGGAAACTTCTAAATCAGCATTAAGGCATCACTAAACGGGACTCTCTGAGGCCACCTGACGTGCACCTGAATCTTGAATCCAGACCTGTCCAGGCACTTCTCAGTACAGGCTGAGGGACAAGAGAACGGACTTGGGAAGCCAAGCAGGCTGAAGGTCACATCACGGGTCAGCCACTTGGTAACTATGGAACCAAGGGTCAATTAATCCACCTCCTGGAACCACACTCCTCTAATGAATAAAAACGGCCGAACAGCACAGCTACTTTGCAAATCTACTGTGCCGACGACCTGGGATAACCAATGTTAGGCACATAGTATAGGGTCTAGCCCAGAGCAGAACACTCATTAAAGCTTACTGGCTTCTCTCCGCAGTCTCTTAGTTAACATGCAATTTTAGAAATCCATAAAATCCTACCTGCTTGCAGGGTCGCATTGAGAACACTCATCCACTGTTAAAAGAAAAAAGTCAAATACATTGTAAATACACAATAGAAAAACACAGAACTTTGAAAGCGTCAGATTGAAGTGATGTAAAAATATTTCTTTGGGAACACCCCTGAAGACTATAGTAGAGTGAATGTTACTCATACAACTGGTGGGCAATTAATACATGAAGAACTTTTACTTCCTCTGCTCTATGTCTGTGTGTGTGTGTGTGTGTGTGTGTATTTATATTTATATATTAATATATATATACATACACATATACCAAATATATATATAAATATATACATATGTACCTATATATGTGTGCATGTATGCATATATACTCCCCAGTGTACGCTAAATACTAGTCTAAATGGAATCACACTTTCTCCTTATTCCCTTTCTTATTTCCTTATGTTACTCTGATTGAGGAAGAATGCCAATGTCTTGCTAAAAGTTATTTTATTTGGCTGTGAGTTGCGTAAACATAAAGCAGATTTTGCTACAAAATGACTGTAGGAAATTCATAACTACGATCAACCTACAGAGAGGTGGGCTAGGGTTGAACTCTTTCTGTTTTTTTTATTTCCTTCTTTGCTTTCTCTGTTTTCTTGTAGCTGTGATTCACACAATTCACGGAGCGAAGAATTATGTAAGAGAAACACACCTACAATCTGAGTCTTTCGTTTGTCTATTACGGCCATCTGTCCAAACTCTGTGGATGCTGACAGAGGTTTTCTCATTGAGTGCGTGGCAAATGGCCTTTTATCACCAAATTTGGAATCCCCGGATCTTTGACAAGTTCCATGATTGAGAGTCAAAGAAGTAGAATCCCAGCTGGTGATGCCCTGGACGAGGTGACAGAAATACGCACAGGCCACATTCATCACACAGCCCTGCCTTCCCTATTTGAGCTGTGACACAGATACAGCAGTTTCCTTGAAACAAAGCCCCTCTGAAGGACCAGGGAAAGTCCGCACGTTGGGCCATCCTTCCTCAGTGTGTTCACACTATCAGTGTTCCACACTAAGCTTTCCCCATGATCAGGTGACCAAGCTGAGGGGCCAGAGGTCTGTGCGCCTCCCAAGCCAGCTCAGAACATTCTGGGTCGACGGCCATGTGACCACTTGGCCAAAAACAAGCTTCCCTTTAAGTGACTTACTCTGGATGAGCAGTTCATGCACATGACCCAGGAAAGTAGCCGTCTGTGCTGGTGCTTTGGTAGATAGTTCAATGAATTATGGCTCAGACCTCCCTGTGTGCAGACTACTGATGTGAGCACTCATCTGGGAAGCCTGAACTCAGGCCTGACTTAGAGGGGAAGTGGCAGCACCAGCTCTGAGTGTCCCCTTCCCTGCCCAGGGACCTCCTCACTACGTCACAGCCTCTAAAACTGCCTCATCCCACCCGACCCGGAAGAAGCAGGGGGCAGAGTCCCGTTCCTCTGAGAGGGTCCCTTACTTAGTCATAGCCAGTGACCCTCCCTGAGAACTACCCAGACCCTCGTAATCCGAGTTCTTTGCACCCACTCGAGGCAAGGGCATGTCGCACTGACCTCCCAGGAAGAACCCACACAGTCACGTCCCCTGTGCACTTCAACCCATGGATTCCCACCATGTTGTGTCCATCTATTCTTAAAACCTCTGGACTAAGACTGCTGATGTCAGCTGTCGGATTTTACAACTGCAGTCAGAGGAGTTGCCCTGACCCCGACCCAGTGAAAGCGGCGTGTCTGTGCCTGCGCTTGATCTATTCTCTTGAAGAATGAGTGCAAAACTGGCACTAGGAAATGCTCCACTTTTCTAAGTTTAGGGAAATAAATGTCAGCCCTCTGGTTGGAGGAATCAGAAATGTCAATTAAGTGATACAACTAAACTACAGATGAATTGATCACTCCACAGTCAAATTGGGAATGGTGGAAAGGACTTTAAAAAATGAGGAAAATATTTGCAGTCAAAGGTGAGCAGCCTGCTGAAGGAGCAGCATTCAGGCGATCAGTGGGAACGTACCTCCACAGCAGTTGAGATTTCCCATCGCTAGGATCTGAGGTGTGAGAGCCTAAGAAGGTCTCACCTCTTTCCTCTCAGTACACAGAGTGACAGTTGGAAGGGAAGGCAGTTGGGCATCATCATGTGACCCGTCCTCATAGAACTTTCAGGGAGACCACTGTCTACACTACCACAGGGGCCCAACTTCTGCTTTCTAGACTAGTGTGTGTTTACATGGACACATGTGGCATTTAAGAGTGCGTGTTTGGTTTCAAACACTGAATCCCCTCATTATTATGCATGTCATGGAAATAGGTTACACGAGAAAAGTGACCTGCCCACCTAAAATATTTGATAGAGGAAATTACAGGGTGAACACGAACAAGGCCAACATGTTGATAATCACAATTAATTCCATTCATGTTTGATATATGACTCCTAACCATGTTCACTATTCCTGAGACTCCAGACTTTCTAGAAAGAACAGCTTGAAATCAGTTCCACATAAAAAGCAGAAGTGATAGAAACTCAGTTTTAAAGTCATATTTCTGTCTAAGCATATAATTATCAAATTATATAATCCTTGCCTCATTCTTTATGCATATTACTTATTTTTCTCTGCATGCAATGAAATCTATATACTTATTCATGTCTCCATCTCTGCCAATTCTCTGAACAGTTTCCTGACATTCTATATTTTCAAGAGTGGCTCTTCACAGAGTAATTCAGAAAAACGAATCACTATATTTTACCAGTGGGTTGGGTAAATATATATAATCAATGCCTTTCTAAATGAATTTTGCCTAAGTCAAAACTCTAGGAGTCAAGTTGTGTTTTGTCTCTTAATGCAACACCCAATCACAATCTTACAATGTGGCCATGCACACTTGCTACAGCAAGGTATGTATCAGACCCCAAAATTTGGAACAAGTGACAATTTTAGGATAAAGATGAAAGTATTGCATATTTCAAACAAAGTGGATACCCTTCACGGTGTGAAAGGCCATAGTCCAAATCATTGCTGATTCAGGGCTAATTTCTAGAAGTAAAAAATAAAATTGGGTGGCAACGGGTCACTAATAAGTTATAAAACCTGCATTAACATACACGGTGCCATAGTTTCTCTAGGGATTACCCAAATGAGCAGAAGTGGGAAGAAAGTAATATTGTGTTGTTCTAAAGGAAGAATTTTGATGGTCTCTACTTGAAAACAAAGTGTGCCTGTGTATATGCGCACCCACAGACAGAAACCGGAGGAGGAAACGAAGACTTGGACTTGCTGATGACGGGGTATATGCCCCTGCAATTATTGGGCTTTCAAGACAGAAATGTTCGTTGGTCATCTAGCGGGAAAAAAGCCAGTGACCTGTAAGGGAAATAAAATTAGAATCTCATCCACCTTCTTGTACTAATTGATACAAGAAGACAATGGAACGTTATAGTTAGTGAAGAACAGTGAGCCACGATCTTGTACTCAGTTAGAGGAGCACATGGGTATGGAAGGCACTGACGGCCACGCCTGCATGAACGACCCCAGATAATATTATTGTTTGCCGGAACCCCCTTCCAGGAGAATGAAAAACGTCAGAAAATAAAATTCCTAGAAAGATAATGGCATAAGGACATGTGGTAAGTATTAAATTTGAGGTTACTTTTTTGAAGGAATACTAAGTGAGGCTGATGGGAGAGATGGCGTGACTTGCTTAGGGTCACTGAAGTGACCGGGTGTAATAATTCATTAAGTTCTAACAGGTTTGGTATGCTTTTCTATGGATGTGTTTTATTTACATAAAACATTTAAAAGGAAATCAGTAGTAAATAAATACATTCATGTAAAAGTCTCTAGATGTAAACATAAAACATAGACCTAAATCTATACATTCAGGGATGAATTAACCACCACTATATGTGCTGGGCTGGGAGAGGAGGAACAGGAAGGGGGCTCCTGTTCCTTGGCCTCATGGAATCCCCTGACGTTGTGCCAACTCCACCCCTCTGAGACTCAGGCCGAGGCCCCAGGTCTCGGCCTGCACAGGTATTGGTACCAGCTGTGCAAGGAGAACATGGCTGCTGGACTGCTGGGGAGTCACAGAGACGGTGGAGGGAACCTGGTGAGGGTGTGTGGGACCCAGGAGGCTCCTCACACCCTGCAGAAGTGCCCATGGGCCCTGATTTCCCCAGGGGTCAGGTTCACGGGGCACTGAGGCCTGTGTGCTGCTCTCGGCTAAGGGTGAGGTCTCTGGCCTGGACTGTCTATAAATGTCTGACAGGAGTCAACTGAACCTGGACATTTAGCCAGGCCGGCTTCAGGTGACTGGTCCCCTGCTCAGCGAGACTGATGAAGAAGAAAGAGGGGGACTCCAGGTTTAGGAAGGAAACACCAAGTACGGCCCCTCCCGTGCTCTGTGAAGAGCAGGAGGCGCGATGACAGGTGAGAGTGGTGACCCTGCCCCTCCACCCACACTCAAAGCCACCCAGCATGAGAGCAGCACAGTAAATGTGGACAGGCTCCTGGAATTCTTCCCTTTTCCTTTTTTAAATTTCAGTCTTTTTAGACTGGCTATCATCAGCAAGGCAAATATTAACAAGTGTTAGAGAGGCTGTGGAGCAAAAGGAACCCTCATACACTGTTGGTGGGAATGGGAATCTTTTTTTGTTTCTTTTAACATCCTGAAGCTTTCTCTGTGCCTTGCAATTTAAACACAATGATGTTGTGGTAATCATAATATTAATAATTATTTTATTATAAAAGAAATTTTGGCTTAGTGTAGTCTGGAGTGAAAAGATCACAGATGACACAGCTGTTTTAAATGTAATGAAACCAATTATACTTCTTATACAGACTTAAAAATTGGAAAAGAAAAAAAGAACATAGGCAGATTGTAATCAAACCTTACCATATCCTAACAGAGCACTGCCCTGAGTTTTCAATATTTTTGTATTTTGATTGATTTGTTACATATATGTGAAAATCCAATAGACACTCAACCTGAAAAATGGTGCAATGAGGTGACCCTGGCTCTCCACAGGGCTTTACAGAGGCTCAGAGGTCCCCACTGGTTGGCCTCATGTTTATTTGCACATACAGTTACAATGAACCTAGCCCACAATGAACAACCAGTTTAGGTTTTCACATGCAGAGTCTCCCTCCTCCTACCGGAAGTGGTCTTTGATGACTTGCTGGGTCAATATATCAAACCTGGCATCAGCAGGATCAAAACATATAAAGGAATTAATCTTTGGCCAATTACCTAACTGCACCTCCCACTCTCATACTTGATTTTCCCAGAGCCGTCACCTTACCTGCTTGACAACCCGATTGCTCCTTGTCCTTCACCTGCGCTGTGCATTCCTGTGACTCAGATCCTTCGTGTTGACATTTAGTCAGGGCTAACTCCATCCCTGCTCCCAGTTCCGTTTCCTAGGGCCCCATGCTTGAGCTTTAATGCTCTGCCCTTGACATCTTGAAATTTGAATTCGTGTTTGCCAAGTGAAGTCAGGCGGAAGCCAGATGGGACAATGGTACATGAACTGGAAATGTGGACACTTGGCTGACAGGCCGTCTCTCTTTCTGCCATGACTCCAGAGTACCTTCGCAGCAGCCCGACTCCCATTCCCTGGGGCCCGCACCCTGCTTGGCCTTCTCTCTCGCTTCTTTACACACACAATGATGGCTGCTGCTCTCCACCCCTGACAGAGTCCTGGATATGAGTGTGGGGAGGGCTGAGTTAGGTACCAGCATTACACAGCATCTCACTGCAAGGACTGGTGTTCCCTCCACATAGGCTGGAAGCACCACCCTGCATCTGGTGGGCAACCATCCAGAGGTAGCTTCTTGAATGCCATGAGCCTCTCACCCACCCCCACTCAAATAACTAGTGTGCCCCGGTGCAGAGGTTGAAATCCTTAGGAACCATCCATCCACCAAGGGTAGTGACAATGGGCTCATGAGAAAACTCCTGGCTCACATTCCTCACACTCCTCCCCAGCTGGGGTGTGGAACGTCATTTTGGTGGCTGGCAGACTATTGCGTTTGTGAGGGTTTGCACTGGCCTTGAAATGACCTCTCTACCTGGATCTTTCAGTCCACTACTTGCCTGCAGGGATCCTTTGTTCTCCTTCCAATGCTCTTGATTCTGACCTGTGATTTTTCTCTTCTGTCCTGCTAGGTGCACCCTCCAAGATCAGACACAAGATATACATTGTTTAATTTTGCTGGTTCTGCATCAAAGTTAAATGCTCTGATATTTGCATTTAAAACCGGCATGATTTTAGGTGAACCAGGAGCAATAAAAATTCATCCTAGTAGTTTAAAATGTGAATCTTTATTTACTTAGAACAACATTAAATAGCAAACATAAAACACTATACGTCAAGATAGCGAGGCCATAGAAGAAAGACAAAGATTCATGCATACCTTTAATGACACTATGTTTTTATGGGTTTTAGAGAAGTAACTCCACAATTTATATTTGTTCTGGATCCTATAAATTACATAGTTAAATTACATGGTGTTAAATCCTGAAGTTACGTTTTAATGTTATGTGCTGCCTTGATATCTAGTAAAACTGGGAGGGACTCAATTGTTTTAACTTAAATGAGTTCTCTTCCCTATTCTGCTCCAATGGATAAGGTCCCAAACAACCCCGCCAAAGCACGGGGCCGGACACCGTTCCTGCTTATCCCTGAGTAGATTTCCCTGCCAGTCTGTGGACTTATTCACACAAGCCAATCACATCTTCCTGCAGGAACCAGGGAGCGTTCTTCCTCTAGTACTGCAAAGCCTGCCCTCCACAGCCCCTGTTCACTCCGTTCCCAAGTACAATTCCTGTGGGACCTGCATGGCACGCAATATCTTCTACCCAGCTGTGCATGCGACTCTTAAACTGTTGTTATCTCATGTTTCTAGTGTCCACTGTCATGCGCTCATTCATGCTTATAACGTTAGTCTAGAAATCTCTCCCTCACGAATGGAGCGAAGAAGTGCCAAGCACAACTGCCTGCTTTTGGTGTACAACAGAAATCATCTTTCAGCTTAGCTTCTAGTCACTGACCGTGTTAGTTTTCTATTGCAGTCTAACAAATTAGCTCCAAATCTAGTGGTTTGAAACAACAAATGTTTTTTAACTCCCAGGGTCTGTGCTCAAGAACCTGGGTGTGCATTAGTTATGTAACTCTGGTTGAAGATTTTTCAAAAGTTTGTAGTCAAACTACTGTCCAGGACTGAGGACTCGTCTGAGGTTCAGCATGGGTGGATCCACTTCCAAATCCTCTCACACGGCTAGGGACTGGCTTTATCCCCCGCAGCACGTCTCTCAGTGCCTCTCCCTCCACAGGGCTGCCTCACGTAAGGGCAACCTGGTTCTCCTAGGGCAAGAAATCTGAGAGAACAAGAGAGAGGGGGAAAAATCCGAGATTGAAGGTGAAGTCCTTTAAAATCGAACCTCAGAAGTGACATCCTATCATCTATACAGTATATTTGTAAGAAGCAAGTTGCTAAATCCAGCTCACACTCACATGGCGGGAACTGTGTATATTAGGAGGTTAGGATCACTGGGGGCCATGTCAGTGGCTACTTACCACAGTCACCTCCCCGGTTCCCAATGATTCACGTCTCTCCTACAGGCAAAATATACTCTCTCCCTTCTAAGGTTTCTGGGCTAGTTTCCTATGGCTGCTGTAACAAAATACTACAAAATGGACGTCTTAAAACAACATAAATGCATTATTTTGTAGTTAGGCAGACAAGAAGTCTGAGTCAAGGTGTTGGCAGGGCCATGTTCCCTCTAATGCTTCTAGAGGAATATCCCTCCTTTCCTCTCCTACTTTCCGGTAGCCTGAGATGTTTCTGGTTTACGACAGCATAACTCTTACTGCCCCCATGGCTGTCTTCTCTTTGTGTGTCTCCTTGTTTTCACATGCATTTTCCTCTCCGTGTTTCTTTTCTTCTTATAAAGACGCCACTCAGACTGGATCAGGTGCCCACCCTGTCCCAGTCTAACCTCATCTTAACTCATTACGTTTATAATAAGATCACATTCTGAGGTACTACGGGTACAACATATCTCTAGGAAATACCTTCAACCAATAAGATATCCAAATATACTTTAATATTATGAAAAACAGTTTTCTTATTTTAAAAGCTTTTTTACATTTGTTTTATGTAAATTAACACATTTTACTAAATCCAACGGATAAAAATAAGGAAATATATAATAAATGTATAACTTATGAACAAACTAATAATGTAACGCCAATCAATGACAAATACATTCCAGAAGAGTTCCTGAAACTTACATGTAGATGTACCCTATATCAATATCTGGCAATCCATAATAGAAGGGAGGAATACTAACATAAACACATTCATAGTTGACTGAGAGAAAGTGGATGTTAATTCTTATACACAAATTCACACTTGACTTTTATTGAGAAAGAAGCTTTTAAAAGATAGAAATAAACGTTTACATATGCAGTAAGCCAATTTATTTAGGTTTTGTTTCAGCTAAGACTGTGTTCTGATTTAGGTAACAGAAAATCTAACCTGCAATAGCTTAAAAAACAAGTATTCTTTTTCCTCACATAACACAAAATCTAGGAGTTAACATAATTTGCATAAATTCAGCCTATCAAAGATGCCAGACTGGGTCTCGCACGGCATTGTCCCATACAAAGCTTTTAGGAATAAATGGCTTTATTCTGCACGCTTGTTACTTTTGTTCACAAGACAACTTTTCTGCTGCAAAATATACATTCATTTTCAAGACAGAATGACAGAGAAAAGAGGGCAGTGCCATGTATGTCTGCCTTGTTTTTGGAGGACAAGCAAAAGAAAGACACACTTTCTAAAAAGCTCTCACTGAAAACAGGTATGTCTCAGGGGCCAGAGTGAGTCACATGGTCACTAGACTCACTGAACTGAAGTGGCAAATGGCCACCTTCATCACCGTAGAGATCAGTATTCAGTGAAAGTGTTGATTTCACTAACTCATTCTCCAATATTTAAAACAAATTTATTTCAATACAAAATGAAGTAAAGAATAAAAACAAACAAACAAAAAAATCTGTAATTCAAAAAAGTGACTTTTTGACATATTAAGCAATTCGTACTAATGCAAATGTCATCAGTGGTTCACCTTGCGTGATAGAAAGAAGGCACTGTTTTCTAGTCCCAATATCTTGTACAATACTTTCCTGTAAGGAATATCTAGGTTCTATCACATCCCTAGAAAAATCTCAGACATTAGCCCTGAGGAGAACCTCGATGAGAGACAAAAGATGTTCAAATAAAGCTCCGACCTTCTTTGGCAAAGGAGAAAAATTGAGAATTTATTTTTGGCATATTATTGGGTCCAGGAAGAAAGTGGTGTCATGGGGCACTAAGTCCCCATGAGGCAGACAACCCATCAATATTTCAAGTTTAGAATGTGACTGAAGTTCAACAAGACAGAGTGACTGAGGATGATTTAGTCTCTCTCTCTCTCTTTTTTTTTTTTGAGAGAGAGATTAAGCATGTTTTCTTTTGGAATAGCAAGATTTAAATTGTATTACGCAGGATGATGTTATTGCTGTACATTTTTAAAGATTTGAGTTCCTGAATAGTTTAATTGGCTAGAGTGGCTATGATTGATTGGTACTCTGTCCCCTATCCATCTTGCATCTAGTGAACTCCCCGTCACATAGAGGATGAAAATCTGAAAACTTCTTATCTTGGGTTGTTTGTAATTGGCATGCTTGGTACTAAATTGGGTTTTATCACTAAGAAGCAGCGACTAAAGTTTGAGATGACAGAACTGTCAATTTTCTGTTGCTTTTTCCTATGTCTGCAGGACATTGGATGGATTCACTTATTCCCTATTCATACATGTCCAGGGATAATTGCAGTCGTGGTGGTGGTGACGTGTTATACCATGACATCCTCATCTTTGGAGAGCAACTGCACAATGGTATGAATTTTTTTCACAAGAGTTCTAGTGACAGCCTCTGGGGAATATTCCTCCAAGGCTTTCAATAATTTTATAACCACTGAGTTCTCATATTAGATGTCTTTTGCTCCTTAATATTCTTTGGATGGTTTAGGTTTCAGTCACTGAATCCTGACGGATCCAGTTTAAGTATGTGTGTTGACATTATGGTCAAAACAACTGCAGAATGTAAACAGAATGTATATTTTTCGAGGCAATGAATGTGAGAAAACAAAATGACAAACTGCTCAATTGAAAAGAAGACAAGAAAAGAAAGGAAATATAAGAAACGGTACAAATAGGAAGTTCAAAATTTGAGTATACAGAAAGGTCTAAATGCAATACTATTTAAAATAATGGTAAATACACAGAATTCTAGATTTACTAAATTTACATTAACAGAATAGACTAAGGAAAATCCAACTACATGCTGTTTACAAAAAAAAAACTAAATATAATTTAAAATATGTGTCACTAAAATATGAGCAAAATATGTCACATAAACACCAACCAAATGAAAATTCTTATAGCTGATCCTTTATGCTGTAACATATATTCAATATATATAAATCAAAAGTTGATAGAAATACATGAATAAATTAAGAAATATATAAATATATCGAGCGATTTGAAGATAACTTTCATACCTAATTAACTCCTCGGACATACATATTAGCATATGCACAAAAACATCCATAAGCAGCATTTACAATCAAAGAACATAATTCACACAATAAATTTAATGGACTCCAAGTTGATGCCTGAAACTTCGGATAATGCCAAACCTTAAATATAGAATGATTTTTCTTATACATATTATATATACCGATGATAAAATTTAATTTAAAAAGTAGGCACAGTGAGGGATCAACAAGAACTGATAATAAATTACAATTATAACAATATACTGTAATAAAAGTTACGTGAATGTGGTTTCTATCTCAAATTATCTTGCTTCACAAATATATTTTTTTAATACCGTAGATCTTACTAACCTGGGTATATGGCTTTTTTTCCCCTTATTAAATCAAGAGCTTGCACCTTTTCACTTAAAGGGAGCACTTTACAACTTTTCTTTGGCCTATCTGAATTGCCAGCATTACTAATCTTGCACTTTGGGGGCATTCAGTAAAACAAGGGTGACTTGAACACAAGCACTGCCATACCATGATGGTCCATCTAATAATTGAGGTGGCTAAGTGAGTGATGGGGGGTATTGTATACAGTGTGATGAACAAAGGGGTGGTTCACATCCTGGGCAGCATGTGTTGGAGTGGGACAGCATGAGATTTAATCACACTACTCAGAATGGCCTGTAATTTAACTTATGAATTGTTAATTTCTGGAATTTTCCATTTAATATTTTTCTACCAGGGCTTACTGCAGGTAACTGAACCTGTGGAAAGTGAAACTTTGTGTGTGTGTGTGTGGGGGGGGGGGGTTGCTACCATTGTTTCATAGTAAATTTTGAAATTGGGAAGTTTGAGTCCTCCTACTTTATTCTTCTTTTTCAGGATTGATTTGGCTATGCTGGGTCCCTTGCAATTCCGAATGGATTTTAGAATCAGCTTGTCAATTGCTGCACAAAGAATTAGCTGGGATTCTTAGAAAGATTCCTGTTGAATTTGTTGATTAGGTTGTGTAAGGCTTGAGGCGAGATAGTGAAGCTAAGAGAGTCAGGCAGCTTGAGAAAAGTGAGGGCTTTATTCTGCGCTCCCAGGTAAGGTTCAGCGGTCCGCAGACGGGGCTGGTGAAGTCGCTCCCAGGGCAGAGGAGGGAGGCAGATATGCGATTTGGGGGAGGGGGTTGGCTGAGTGAGGTGGCAGATGAGCAAGCCCGCACCCCCAGTGCAGATAGGGCCCCAGTGGCTGTGTCTGGAGTTGTTTATTGCACCAAGGTCTGCTGCCTCTTCTGGGAAATGCCAGGGGCCCCAGTTTCCATCATGCGAGGAGGGGTCTGACTTGGCAGAGGGGTATGACTTTGCTCCCGGCCTCTTTGACCATGCCCGTATCTGACCTAATAGGTTGAGGAATATGGCCATGTTAACAGTGTTCAGACCAAAATCGTGGAATATTTTCGCAATTAGGTTGTCTTTAATTTATTTCCATCAGTTTTGCAGTTTTTAGAGAATAAGTTTGGCTCTTATTTTGTTAAATATATTCCTAAGTATTCTATTATTTTTGATGCTGTTGCAAATTGAGTTGAAGTATACAGAAATGCAACTGGTTTTTATATATTGATCTTGAATCCTGCAAATCTGCTGACTTATACATGCAAATACAGCTGGGCCTTGTTCAGAGTTGTTTCCTTATAACTTGCATGAGTTGTGGCAGGAATGCACCTCTTGTTTATAGCAGTCAGCCTATGGTAAAATTGGTTTCCTTATATGTGGTTTCACTTAAAGCGTAAAACTTACCCATGATGTTAAGTGAGGACTTACTGTAGTTCTTAAGCGGAATTCTCATAATGTCGTATACTACAGGTTATGTAATCTGTGAATAGAGAGCATTTTGCTTCTGTCTTTCCAATATGAATGGCTTTTATTTCCATGTCTTACCTAATTGCTCTGGATAAAATATTCAGTACAATATTGAATGGAACTGGCCACAGTTGTCATCCTTTCGAGTTCACTGTCTTAGGAAGAAAGCATCCAGGCTTTCACTCTTAAATATTATGCAAGTTATAGCTGTTCTATAGATGCTCTTTTCAGGTTTAGAGAATTATCTCACATGCTTAGTTGGTTGAGGTATTTTTGTTGTTGTTGTTGTTGATTGTTTTTGTTTTTTGTTTGTTTTGTTTTTCATGAAAAGGCATTGAATTTTGTTAAATGCTTTTACTGAAGTTGTAGCAATGATCATGATAGTGTTTTTTGTTTAATTAATATGATGTGTTACATTAAGTGATGTTTGAGTTTTAAATCAACTTTGTATTTCAGGGATATCTCACATGGTCATGGAATATGCTTTTTTTCTGTATTTTGCTGAATATGATTTGCTAGTATTTTGCTGAGGATTTTTACATCCACTTTCATAAGAAATATTAGCCTTTAGGTATATTTTCTTTTGATGTGTTTGGTTTGGAATCAGTGTAACACTGGTCTCATAAAATGAGTTGAGATACGTTCCCTCGTCTACCTTTTGGAATAGTTTGTGAAGAATTGGCATTAATTCTTTAACCTTTGGTAGAATTCAGTAGTGAGAACTTCTGGGCATTTCTTTATGACTCATTTTTCGTTACCTATTCATATCTTTACTTAATCGGTTTATTTCTTCTTGAGTCAACTTTGTTAGTTTGTGTCTGTCTAGGAATTATTATTTCATCAAGTTATCTTATTTGTTGGTGTACAGTTTTTCATAGTATTCCTTTATTATCTTTTTATTTCTGTAAGGTAATGCCCCCTTTTTTGATTATGATTCTAGAATTGAGTCTTCTCTCTTTTTCTCTTGATCAATATAGCTAAATGTTTATCAATTTTGCTGACATTTTTATTGATTTTTCTCTATTATTTTTCTCTTCTCTCTTACACTAATTTCTGCCCTAATATATATTATTTCCTTCACAATTTCTTTAGGTTTAGTTTGTTCCTCTCTTTTCAGCATTTGAGGATGAAAGGTTAGATTATTGACTTGAGATATTTCTTTTTCTTAATATACATATTTTATAGCTGTATATTTTCCTCTAAGTACTGTTTTAGATGCATCAGAAAACTTTATTTATTTTGTCTTTATTTTTATTCACTTCAAAATATTTTTTATTTTTAGGATTTCCTTTGTGATTTATATTTTGACCGATTAGTATATATTAGTGTGTTGTTCTGCTGCTAGTTCTGCTTTTATTCCATATTGTCAGAAAACATAATTTGTGTTATTTCTTTTCTTTTAAATTTATTTTAATTTTTTTATGGCCTAGCACAATGTCTATCCTAGAGAATGTTCCTTGGGTACCTGAAATGAATGTCTAACCTGCTATTGATGTATTGTTATGGTTATTGGCTTATTTGCGTGTTCAGTACATGTTTGCATTACTTTCCTGAAGCCTATTTTTCCTCCCCCACTGTTAAGCCTCTATTGTTACTCCCCAAGGAGGTGCAGCTTTGCATGTAACTACAGTCACCATAGGATGACAATGGTTTTGGTCGTGAATTTTTGATCTCTGAACTCGAACCCGAACTCGAACTCAAACGCGGACAATCCGAACCTGTAGGAAACCGTGCTGAAGTGCTAGCAGGTATTGCTTTGTGAAATGTTGAACCTTTGACTTCCTTGAGTGGTCTGTGCCCCCAACAAGGCAAAACTTGCTACTCTGAGAACACAGAACCAGACTAGGTCAGGAAGTGTGGAGCTGGACAAAAAACAGGCCCTTGTGTATTACCTTTATTGTAACTACTAGATTGCAGACAGTTCTGTTACTTTTTGATGCCCAGAGGATACAAGCTGCAAAAATAAACTTGGGCTGAGGCATTCTACTTAGAACTCCAGCAGTCTACTTAGAACTGCGGCAGTCTACTTAGAATTGCCTGCCCTCCCGATCCCATCTTTGTCTCTCTTCTTTTCTCTCAATCCTCACTCCCCACTTCAGGGACTGTTCCTCTCGTGGGCAGGCACCGACAAGTGGCGCCCGAACAGGGACCTGAATACTGGGGATAAAGTGAAGGACACCGCACGGAGCTGAGACGCGTCGCATAAGGTAAGGGGTGCGGTGAGATACCACGGTCAGGAGTAAAAAATCATGGGACAGGGTAACCGCAGAATGTCTTTTACTCAAATGTTAAAAAGTGTGCTAAACAGACTGGACCCCCAGGATGAGGAGGGCCTAGATGGGGAGGGGCCAGTGAGGGTGGTAGACGGTGCAGTGACAAGACAGCAGAGTGGGGCTGAGACATGGCAGAGGGGCCGGAAGAGGCCCAAGGCCACCGTCCCGGGCGGGGCGAAGGTGGAGGAGACCAAGAGCCCGTCACTTCTCTGACGGGCCCTCCTGCCGCCACCCCGCATCCCTGGGACGAGCCGCGGGCCTCGCCTCCACGACGGCCACCGCCGAGGAGTGGGAGCCACAGTGCGAGCCTGTGAAGCGCGGGGATGCGATATCCAGCTCCGGAACAGGGCTGCCCGAGCCGGCGGGCTGCGAGACGCTGGAGGCCAGAGGCCACGGCGTCGCGGGAGAAACCCGCGCAGCTGAGCGCCCGCGAGGACTCCCGGCAGGTGCACGCGTGGTTGTGGCAGTCTTATTGCGGCCACTCACCTGGCACAGCGGCCTGGCCGCCTTCCCAGCTTACTGTGGCCCCGCAACAATGCTATGGGGCGCTGCCGCAGTTGGTCCCCCACCAGGGAAATCCATTCAGGAACTCTTCCGACCAACCCCAGGCAGCGCAGGATTGGACCTCAGTAGCGCCGCCTACACAGTACTAACACCTGAGATGGGAATGCGAGCTATTCCTACAGGGGTCTTTGGGCCTCTGCCTCCACAGACTGTGGGACTAATCCTAGGAAGGAGTAGTATTACCATGAAAGGGATATTGGCTGCTCCGGGAGTTGTGGATATGGATTATACAGGAGAGATCAAGATTATGACACATTCGCCTGGAGGCATTTCAGTGATCGATAAGGGCCAACGCATAGCACAATCATTGTTAATTCCATATGTCAAAGCGGGTAAAACCGCAGGCCGTAAATCCCGAGGCGACGCGGGCCTTGGTTCATAGGATGCTTATTGGGTCCAGGCCATTCACCACCAGGCCAGAATTACCACTATCCATTAATGGCCGTTCCTTCATGGGCCTTTTAGACACGGGGGCCGATGTCTCTGTTTTAACTGCAGATCAGTGGCCTAGCCACTGGCCAAAGCAGCAAACAGTAACCCAGTTAAAAGGCATAGGACAATCTCAGTCACCAGAACAGAGCAGTGATATATTGTTGTGGAAAGATCAAGAGGGACATGAAGGATCCTTTCAACCATACATAGTGGCAGGATTGCCTGTCAATCTATGGGGCAGACGTGTCATGAGTCAGATGGGAGTTTACCTGTACAGCCCTAATCAACAGGTCACTATGATGATGTTCGATCAGGGACTTCTGCCTAGAGATGGCTGAGGTCCTTCTGGACAAGGGAGAAAAGAGCCTATCTTTCCCTCGCCCTTACCACAAAGAGCTGGCTTGGGATATTTTTAACGGGGGTCACTACTCCTCCTGTACCCCATGCAGATGCTATCACTTGGAAAAGCGACACACCTGTTTGGGTAGAACAGTGGCCCCTATCATCAGAAAAGATACAGGCTGGAAGGTTGCTGGAACAGGAGCAACTCGATAAGGGACATACAGCACTTTCTAACTCTCCATGGAACTCTCCCATATTTGTAATTAAGAAAAAATCAGGTAAATGGAGGTTGTTACAAGATTTGAGAAAAATAAATGAGACTATGGAGCTCATGGGGGCTTTACAACCGGGATTGCCTAATCCTTCTGCTATACCCCAAAACACATATAAGAGAATCCTGGCTTTAAAGGATTGTTTTTATACCATACCATTGTGCCCCAAGGATTGTAAAAGGTTTGCTTTAAGTAACTTACAAGAACCTATGAAGAGATATCAATGGCTGGTGCTGCCTCAAGGTATGGCTAATAGCCCTACTCTATGTCAAGAATGTGTGGCAGCGGCGTTAGAGTCTACCCCGTCTCCCCACATACAATCCTTAATCACACTCTTTGTTCTAAATTTTTTAAACCTGGATGCGCGTGGCAGATCTGCCGCAGATCGCTTCTGGCATCCTAACACTCAACAAGATTATGCCCAAGTGAGATGGCAGGATCCAGTTACTAACCAGTGGCATGGGCCAGACCCAGTCCTAATTTGGGGACAAGGGCATGTTTGTGTTTATTCACAGGACAATGGAGGTGCGCGGTGGCTGCCTGAGAGGTTGGTGTGGCTTGCTGATGAGCGTCTTCGAGATCCTGCTGGTTGCGCAGATGCCTCAGCATACTGGGCATATGTTCCTGACCCTCCCATGCTACACCCCACTGTGTGGAACGGGCCTGAAGTCATTGGTGGGACAAATGACACTAGGCTGTTAGGACATCCATTCGCTCCTGCCGTCCTACAAGCTGTTGGATTCAATCATAGCGGCTTGGGCATAGGACTCCTCATATGCTTCGCGATAATGTCAGCGTTACTGGATGTTTCCGTGTGGGCAGCCAGACAATTCACGGAGACAACCTAGGACAGAGTGTCACATTCCATCAGCCAGCAGGATGGAAAAACATCAGGGATAAAAACCCACCTCCACCACAAGCCCATGATCCTTGCAGTGAGGAGAACAGAAAAAATAGCAGATCCATCCTTTGGAGACAATGTTATAAAGAACCCGGGGAATATAGTGTCCCTGGGTTTAATCAAGCTGTTATAGATGGTCCGGAGGCCATGACACAGGTGCTGATGTCCAACACGGGACTAAGACTGGAGTGGTTGTGGGATTATGGTATACCTCCCGGCCCCAAAGACATATTTGGAAACTAGTGGGAGCAGTGGATACAGTGACTATGAGTATGGACGAGGGACGAGGCAAGGTAGAAGGCAATACCACTGCTTGTGTCAAGGCTCCATATGTGCTTATGATTGGTAATTCTAACATCACCCCTATTGACGGGGTCCAGTTTAATGTATCTTGTATACAGTGTACCTAAGTAATAGCATCAATTGGTCAAATGACAAAAGTAGAGCTGTAGTTCTCCACCGACCCTCTTTCATTATGGTACCTGTTAACATTTCAGGTCCTTGGTACTCGGACCTCAGAGGAGAATTCCCCTCCTTTCTAGCTCTTTTCCATTTGCTACTGCCTTTTGTAATAATCTTTGTTGGTGTTCCTCTATTCATGTGGTTTACTCCGTTGCTCAGAAAGGTAATACTCAAGGGCTTCATCGATCTCCAAACAAAGGTTCATGAGTTGAGATTATCTGCCCAGGTCCACCGTGTCGCTGACACCCGTGTATAAAGCCCCTACAATGGGTCGGCAGCCAAAGATGGGTAAGGATTTGGTAAGAATGTACATAACCTAAGACAGGAACCGTTCGCTAGAGGGATGGTCTCCTATGACGGGTAAATGGACATATCTGTACCAACCACCTAAGCCAGGCGCAACCCTTGTGTTAATTTTATATAAAAAAGGGGTACCTGTGGGAAACCGTGCTGAAGTGCTAGCAGGTGTTGTTTTGTGAAATGTTGAACCTTTGACTTCCTTGAGTGGTTTGTGCTCCCAGCGAGGCAAAACTTGCTACTCTGAGAACACAGAACCAGACTAGGTCAGGAAGTGTGGAGCTGGCCAAAAAACAGGCCCTTGTGTATTACCTTTATTGTAACTACTAGATTGCAGACAGTTCTGTTACTTTTTGATGCCCAGAGTATATAAGCTGCAAAAATAAACTTGGGCTGAGGCATTCTACTTAGAACTGCGGCAGTCTACTTAGAATTGCCTGCCCTCCCGATCCCATCTTTGTCTCTCTTCTTTTTTCTCAATCCTCACTCCCCACTTCAGGGACTGTTCGTCTCGTCGGCAGGCACCGACAGTTAGTGTAGCCACAGCAGTTATATTAGTGGCCAGTGGCTCACTGGTTACAGCTGACGGCCAACTAGTCACAGCTGACGGCCATCCAACCACAGTTGATGGCCATCTACTACCTGAGCCAGCACCCCTCCACGTGAGGCCGAGAGCCTGGAAACTGCTCTCTGGGGCTCTGTCGTGCGGGGTACCCTGCTCGCTGCGCCATTTGTCGTGCAGGGTCTCAGCTCCCGCTCCCCGCCCAAGAACGCAGGACACGGTAAGGCCAAAAAGGAACACCCACGGAGCCATAGATAGGGGAGTCAAACCAATATATTCTCGCTGGCGGCTGGGCTGGAGACACAGGAAGTAGGATCTACATAATCTGCCTAACAGCAGTCCGCGCTTGCCAGCCACCATCTTCTTGCTAGCCCCTATTCCTTTTTGCTAGCATAGCCACAGCCGTTATATTAGTGGCCAATGGCTTACGGGTTACAGCTGACGGCCAACTAGCCACAGCTGCTGGCATCTGATCACAGTTTATGGCCATTTACTACCCGAGCCAGCACCTTTCTATGTGAGGCCGAGAGCCTGGAAACTGTTTTTTGGGGTTTTGTCCCCACACTCCACCCCTACAGGTTCTCGCCTCACAATCTACGCGACAAGTGTCTTCCGCGAGGGTCCCTGTGCGAGGAGCCTGGAGGTGAATGCAATATCCTGGACACAGCCAGGCTCTCTGAGCACAGCCAGGGTTTCTCAGGGCACCACCAGTACTTCTGGGCACAGCCAGACTTCCTGGGCTTCTTAAGGTACCACCAGTCTCCCCGGGCACAGCCAGGGTTTCTCAGGGCACCACCCCAGTACTTCTGGGCACAGCCAGACATCCTGGGCTTCTTAGGGTACCACCTGTTTCCCCGGGCACAGCCAGCTTTTCTCAGGGCACTGCCACTCTCTCTGGGCACAGCCAGACTTCCTGGACACAGCCAGGGCCTCTCAGGGCACTGCCACTCTCTGGGCACAGCCAGACTTCCTGGACACAGCCAGGGCTCACAGGGCACTGCCACTCTCTCTGGGCACAGCCAGACTTCCTGGACTCAGCCAGGGCCTCTCAGGACACTGCCACTCTCTGGACACAGCCAGACTTCCTGGACACAGCCAGACTTCCTGGACACAGCCAGGGCCTCAGGGCACTGCCACTCTCTCTGGGCACAGCCAGACTTCCTGGACACAGCCAGGGCTCTCAGGGCACTGCCACTCTCTCTCTGGGCCTCTCGGGGTACCGTGCTGGAACAACAGTGGCTCACATCAAGGTGCTTACATATTATCAATGGTGGCCAGTCAAGACACAAAAGCAAACATCCGCCAGTCCCACTACATGATGGTATGTTCCCAAACAGTCAAGCGTCCATTAAATCAGGGATAGAAGGCAATTCCTCATAGTCCATAGTCATTCGCCAGGGCTGTCCTGGGGGTGAGGGATGACCTTGACCTCACCCTCATCTCACAATGAGGACTCAGCAAGCGTTTCCTCCTGGGACAAGTCCCGCATCCAGGCTGCGTCAGCAAGCAGTTCCCAGCCCACAGGGCCGCAACAACCTTCGCTTTCTCCGCTTTCTCCGGCCTCTGCTGGTTGGGGAACCATCCACATCTTCCCACCGCTCCACGGAAATCGAGCTCTCCGGCAGCTGCTCCTCCTGGTCTTCCTCAGACTGAGCTTTCATACGCACAAACTGCTCCACTGCCCTTCGGAGAGCTTTGGCCAGCACCGTATCCTGCCGACTACGCCATGTGTCACGCGGTGGACCCTGCTCGCTGCGCCATTTGTCGTGCAGGGTCTCAGCTCCCGCTCCCCGCCCAAGAACGCAGGACACGGTAAGGCCAAAAAGGAACACCCACGGAGCCATAGATAGGGGAGTCAAACCAATATATTCTCGCTGGCGGCTGGGCTGGAGACACAGGAAGTAGGATCTACATAATCTGCCTAACAGCAGTCCGCGCTTGCCAGCCACCATCTTCTTGCTAGCCCCCATTCCTTTTTGCTAGCATAGCCACAGCCGTTATATTAGTGGCCAATGGCTTACGGGTTACAGCTGACGGCCAACTAGCCACAACTGCTGGCATCTGATCACAGTTTATGGCCATTTACTACCCGAGCCAGCACCTTTCTATGTGAGGCCGAGAGCCTGGAAACTGTTTTTTGGGGTTTTGTCCCCACAGGCTCTGTCCCCACAACATATGATACAAAAATATTTTCCTGTAATAAGGATTTCACATGCCATATATTTTGGGATACAATTAACATGTTGTTTAAACAGCCCAGTAAATACACTTGTACTATTTATATTTTAGAGCTTATACTTTTTTTTCAAATTGTAGACGATTTCTAGTTTTATATTCTCAAGTAGATTATCAATAGGTGATAGAGGAACTTTTCGATTGAATTTAGATTCAAATTCAGCAGGAGCTGGAAAGAAAAAGACAGAATTATGTTCTTTAAAATACAACTAAGTATAAGTGTTAAGAAGAATGAGAAAACCTCTAGATGAGGCCACAGCTCACAACAGGAGATCATATTCAATACAGTTTGCCCACGGCTGCACACTGACTTGACTGCTATTGTGGCCAAGTATCAGAGCTTCTGGTTGTCTCATCCTTCATTCATTTATAAACAAGGTCGTACGACAAGCACTGAAGTTACAAGACGAAGATGACACGGTCCAGCCCTGACCCATCATCTACTATAAGCTGAAGGAACAGATGAACAGGCAATTTCCATTCAGAGGCCCCTATACCATACAAATGCACAACAGGACGCCAGTGGGACCCACAAAAGGGACATCCCAGTATTGATTGTCTGCTCTCTGGTGGAGGTGACATGGATGTTGATGCCTGAAGGACAAGGACAGAGGATGCCAGAGAGAGGGAAGACGCAGATGCGAAGACTAGCGTGGGGGAGAACACTACGGAACGAGAAGTAGTCTGGTTTAGCTAGATGCTAGAGCAAAGGGGCAAACGAGGGTTGGTAGCAAGATGTAGGCTGAGATGTTTGGTGAGAACTACATTGATTTGGGTGTTTTCATTCCATGCAAAGCAATGTGGAGTTTCTCCTGAGGGTACATGGTAAACTAATGACAAAGTAAATGACTGGAGATTTAAATGTCACCCATCAGGTGACAGCTACAGTGTTTCCTCCAAAAATAAGACTAACCAGAAATTAAGCCCTAATGCGTCTTTTGGAGCTATAATTAATATAAGACCTGGTCTTATTTTCGGGGAAATATGGTAGCTTGGCCCTTCTAGGAGGTACCGTATTTCCCCAAAAATAAGACCTGGTCTTATATTCATTTTTGCTCCCAAAGACACATTAGGTATTATTTTCCGGTTAGGTCTTATTTTCGGGGAAACACCATATATGAACAGTAATTGCTTAAGTATCACTAGATAAGTCTGGTTATTGGGCCTCATATCACTGGCAAAAACATAAAAGTTGATGAAGCCCCGTTTTCAACGTGCAGGTGGAAAGTTCCATAGGGATGGCAGAAGAAAGGAAGGGGACAGGCCAGAAATAAAAAGAGATACATAGACTCTTGAGATATTACTCATATGACCTTGTCTTCACTATGAATGTTTATGCTTTCACCTTTTTTATTTGCTAAGGCCAAGAAAATATTTAATGTAGTATCTATTATCAGAACATGGAAAGGGATGCCATTTAATATTTACATTTTATTCCAGAAATCAATGATATCTAACTTGAATTAATACATTTTGGCAACATACCGTCTTTGTATAGTTCTTTAGTTTTTTTTTCCTGGTACTCCAGCAGCGACTGAAATAAATCAAATCTTATTATAGCATTTAAGGTAAACAAGAGACTTTATTGTAGAAATGATATATCTTATGAAATGTGCTCTTTAAATAATGCCTTTAGAGAATAGACTTAATGTATGATTTATATAAATACAAAAAAGTTTAAAAATGAATAACATAAATTACTGCTTATTTTGATTGTACATAATAGAGACCATCTATATGAGATGCTATTTAGATTAATCTGACCAACAGTGCAATTGATATTGGTCTACCTAAGATACATAATTTCAAAAGAGTGACGTTTGATTTGATTGGTACAATGAAGTTTAAACAAGTCAAGTCATATTTTACACTGAATGCATTACTTTGCAATTTTTAGAAAAATTGTCCTTTATAAATGTTTCTTGTTCTTTGTTTTTACTTTAATGGACTTTTACTTAAAATGAGCTTTCCATTCTTGCACTTCTAGAAAAGTAATCTTAAGGTGTATTCTAGGCTATTCATTTTTCAGCATAGAACCTTAAAGACATAAAATGATGAAAGTGGTACTGTGCCGTCATGTGAAAATTCTACTGACAGAAACAATAACCAAAACGATTTTGCAGTCTATGACTGAAACATTACCGTATTCGTATGCACAGAAAGATTTCCGTAAAGCTGCTTGAATAAAGTATGACCTAGAGCCAGTTTTCAAATTTACTTTCTCATTTATGACTTTGTAGAGTTAGAAACAAAAAATAATATATAATTTTTAAATGTGACTTTGTTCCTTAGAAATCAGGTCCAATTTTCGAAACACTAAAATAGCTGTAGTTATAGTCTATTTAATTATGAAATGTGTGGGAGTATTTCAAACTATATTACAAGTGTCCCAGTCTAGAGTGGTCTTACTGAAACCTTTCTTCTGAAAGCTATCCTCTCACAAAATGTCCAAAGTAGTGCTTAAAATAATATCCAGAAACTAATAGACACTATGGTGACAACAATGTGACAGCCAATCCTTGTACAAATTTAGGGGGAATGTGGGAAACCGTGCTAAAGTGCTAGCAGGTGTTGTTTTGTGAAATGTTGAACCTTTGACTTCCTTGAGTGGTCTGTGCTCCCAGCAAGGCAGAAGTTCCTACTCTGAGAACACAGAACTAGACAAGGTCAGGAAGTGTGGAGCTGGCCAAAAAACAGGCCCTTGTGTATTACCTTTATTGTAACTACTAGATTGCAGACAGTTCTGTTACTTTTTGATGCCCAGAGTATATAAGCTGCAAAAATAAACTTGGGCTGAGGCATTCTACTTAGATCTGAGGCATTCTACTTAGAACTGCGGCAGTCTACTTAGAATTGCCTGCCCTCCCGATCCCATCTTTGTCTCTCTTCTATTTTTTCTCAATCCTCACTCCCCACTTCAGGGACTCTTCTTCTCGTCGGCAGGCACCGACAGGGGAAGACAAATTTGTTTTCCAATATTTGCATAACACTTTTTTTTGTGAATGGCTTGATAGAAAGGGCTTATAACGTGAATAATGTGACAACAACATCACCAGACAGGCCGTGTAAAATCAATAACTAAATACCATAGAAAGGGAGAGGACTTTCATGAAACAGTTTTAAGTTATTGTTAATCAACAATATAAAATGTAAATCACATTTTTACACGACTTGAATTAAGGAACTACCAATGTAGCGTTATTATTTTCCCCCAAAACAGCTCTTTTCTTAAATATTTACTTCAGCACTTTCTGTCGTGTTTCCCTGAAAATAAGATGTAGCTGGACCATCAGCTCTAATGCGACTTTTGGAGCAAAAATTAATATAAGACCCGGTCTTATTTTAACATAATATAAGAATGGGTCTTATGTAATATAAAATAATATCAGACCAGGTCTTATACTAATTTTTGCTCCAAAAGACACATTAGAGATGATGGTCCAGCTATGTCTTATTTTTGGGAAACACGGTATGTTTATTTCTAGGTGAGGAGTGTGTTCAGATGGTGGAAGTAGCTTGAAGTCCAACATTAATAAGGACAACATATCTGCAGTCTTATTATACTTTTCCATTTATCAAATATATAGAAAGGTGAGAAAATTATACACAAAAAAATGTATCAGCAAACTTTAATTCAAAGGATTTCAACTAGAAGGATTTTCTCATTACTGGCAGTTCTTACTAGACTACGTCTCGGAGAAAGCTCAGGTTCCACTGGGGACACCCACGGGATAGCACAGCTTAGGAGTCTGCATCCCTCCTTTAGCTAGGTAGCTCTACACGTCTCTGCTTTGGTTTGTTTTGTGTTAATTGGGGACTACTGAGGAACAGTTTGCTTTTCCCGGATGTCAAATTGTTCTTTTTTTCAATCTAGTTGTGGATGGTGCATCTCACTGGCCAATGTGGGACTTGAACCGGTTACCTTGGTGTTATGGGCACCTCGCTCCAACCACTGAGCCAACAGGCTCCCCACCAGCAGCCCAATTCCAAGCTCAACCCATTGCTTCTCACGGGTCTATGTGGGAATGGAACTGTCAACCTTGGTGTTATGAGCACAGTGCTCCAACCACTGGGCCAACCGGCTGCCCACCATGGTTCATCTCCAAGTTCAAGCCATTGTTTTCAATCTAGCGGTGGAGGGTGCAGTTCACTGGCTCATGTGGGAATCGAACCCACAACCTTGTTGTTAAGAACTTGCACTCTAACCAACTGAGGCATGTGGCCACCCTTGGTCTCTGTTTTTATATACCGTGTTTCCCCGAAAATAAGACCTAGCTAGACAATCAGCTCTAATGCATTTTGGAACAAAAATTAATTAAGACCCGGTCTTATTTTACTATGATATAAGACCGCGTATGACATATGATATGATGTGACGTGATGTGACCGGATCTTACATTAATTTTTGTTCCAAAAGACACATTAGAGCTGATTGTCCGGCTAGGTCTTATTTTTGGGTAAACACAGTAATTACACAAAAAAAATTTTCTCAAAGAACGGTACTATTCTTTGATAAAAAGAATATTTTTCAGGTCTGAAAGTCACTGATTTAGTGAAAGTCCCTAATTTTGCATAAGAGGCAACCAAGACTCACAGAGATTACATAGGTCACCTGAGGTCACCAAACCAAGGAGCTGCGGGCCAGGAATGGGATAAGTCTCCCTATTGAGGCTAGCCTGCTATGCCAGCTACTACCTCATATTCCGGAAAATTCCATCAATTTCTGAGTACAACTCAAAGAAAATGAATATGCAAAACTTTGTCATGTAGCTCAATAATGTTAAAGCATGAGAAACAAAATAGTAGCTTTCTAACTCAAGTATTATCTTTAAAGTCATTATTAAAAATAAAGACAGATTAACATCACAAGTCCTATTAGCAGTAGTCAAACACACTCAATTTATAAAGCATAAACATTTCTAAACACAGAAAAGGGAACTTGAAGGAGAAAATCATGAGTTAAAGAAAGCAAACTCAAGTTGAGGAAATTCTTCCTTAAAATGACTTGTCTTTTCCTCAGAATCAAATTTGGCTGACCAATATAAACCAACACAGGTAATATTCATGGTGGGGGTTAAGTATAGCGAAATGGGAAACACAAAACAGATTTCTCTTTACCATCTAGTGCACTTGTGTCCAACCTCACATCATCACAACTGCATCATCAGTCTTTCCAGTGTTCCCTAGTGATTTGGGACACTTATCTCTGGATCTTGACAGAGTGGGGCTTTTCCATCTCTTATTCAGCCTTGCATGATTGGGCAACCCAACGCCTCACAAGGGAACAACGTTGGCCTTGGAATGAGGGCATTGACTTTAACATAAACAATTTTCCAATTTATGAGGAAATACTGAAAACTAAACACCTCTTTCCTACCAAAAAATAATTAAAGGAAAAATGTCCACAAGCATATTCTCTCTCATTGCTTCTGCCTTTACACTCTTTCATCTTCTGATTTCTGTGGTGAAACCACTGTGAACATTTTAATTGTGCATCATGCTTAAGAATTTACAGAAGCGTTGGCCATTCACTTTCTTTTTGTACCCAGTCCTTCCTCCAGGTTCACCACTTTGAAGGACTTGGACTCCATTTAGCCGAAGGGCTGTCCGAAAATCCTTGGCTTTGTTCTCCTATGATTTATTAAGGGGAAGCTAAATGAAAACACAAGGTTGGAGCCCCATTTAGCACAGGCCTGTGCTATGTTTCTCTGCATTAAGAAGGCCACAGTTGTTAGATGTGGGAGGGGGTTGGAGATGGGGGGAAGGGTGAAGGGATTGGGGGGCGGTTGGTGACCACAGGATGGCCTCAGGGTCTTTTGAGAATCACTTTGGGGAACTTACTCAATAGTGTTTGGGGATTTTGTTGGGTGTCCGATGGACATGTGTCCTGTTTGGGAGACCACCTCAGGGATGCGGTGGATGCTTGGTCATGGCATTGTACACCAGAGACTGGACATTAATGAATGCCAACTATAAATTTATGTGTATAATGTGATGGCTCGGTGTGAGGTCGGGGTGGTGGTGGATGGGGGGAGGGGGGTTCACGTTGTGAGGGATGTAAAAATAAAATAAAACTGAAAAAAAAAAAAAGGAGGCCACAAAACACCATCAAAACCACAAACCACCCTGCATTGATCAAAATGGATATTCTTTGGAATGATGTAAACATCATGTCAAGAGAGACAACCCCTTTCTATCTCCACGATATCTACAACTCATCGGGCATCTATAGCCCAAGAAAGGATCTTCTGCTCAACACACTACGATTCCTTAAAACACCACGCATCTGTAAAAGGGAAGGAGGGTGCACTGGATGTGAAAGGGAGGCAGGATGGAGGAAAGCACAGGGACAGCCCACAGCTGCAGTTCCAGGGGGACAAGGCTGAGCCTGAAGCCCCAGCAAAGGCAGTGGTGGTGGAGGGGACGGGGTGCAGCTCCCACATCACTGCCCAGGGGAGGCTAAGTGGGGCAGCAGCAGCATCCCCCCACCCCTCTCCAGATGCAGCAGTGCTGGCACCACCAGGGACCAGTAGCAGCAGCAGAAACAATTCTCCAGTCTCACGACCACACACAGTGCTACCAGTAGACATAGGGAACCAGGTAGCAGCTCAGCGGGCTCAAGAACACGCTCCCCTCAACCACCCACTTCCCCCACCTGCTTGGTGGTGGTGACCAGAGACCCTGGAGACCTGGATGCAGTTGCAACACCCATCTCCCTGGTCACCCAGGCTTGGACTCCCACACCCACAGCTAAGCCCCCGCCCCTGGATCCCCCATACTCAAGGAGCACCTGTGGGAGAAAACAGAAATTACACTCTTGTACCATCTACTGAAAACAAAAGAAAGACCTCTAACTATATACCTGTTTAATTGTTCAAATCGAAATGTACCTACATAAGAAAGTATTCACTACTTCAAATGTGCCTGTAGAGGAACAAGCCACTCAGCAGCATGAAGAAGCAAGGTGACATGGTTAACACTGAGAGAAGATGACACTTCTCCAGAAACCAAGTCAAAGTTATGGAAGATTGTGATCTCTGTGACCGAGATTTCAAAACAGCAGTCATGCTCTCTGCTCATCACACAGAACAGCTAAGAGACTTGTAGGAGGATGACTTGAAGGTGGGCAAACTGGGCGAGCAGGGGAAGTGGGAAGGGAGACGTGGCCCGCATCCATGGCTGCGGAGGTGCAGGTGGTCCCAGGACAGAACAGAGACCACAAGAGCCAGGAGGTGGGCTCTTTCCCTGTGTCCCACAGCTCATCTCCCTGCCCAGAGAGCAGCATATCAGAGTTTGAGGCAGTCACCTCAGCTGAGACCTCCAGCTGGGCCCTAGGTAGGACAAAGGAAGTAAACACCATACCTGGGCCCCTCCCCCGACTCTCCCAATCCTACCCCCACCCTTCCAGAGACTCACGCTGGCCCCTGATCTGAGGAGTAGTGTCAGATTACAGAGGACCCATAGTGCTCAGGATCTGGGAGGACCCGGTTTGTAGCTACTGCGACCCAGGGAAGAAGCTGGGAAGTGTGTGACACTGCTGGGCTGAGAGAGAGAAGACTCCTCCATCCCCAGTCCCCACCTTCTCTGACCTGCCCAGGGCAGGGCAATTACAACTGTGGAGACATGCCCAGGGGTTAGCAGTAGGCAGCAGTCGCAGCTCTGGGCTTTCAGCAGCTCAGAAATCTCCCACCACACACGCACACATGCACGCACGCACACACACACACGGAAGGAGTGACCTAAGACTCAGGAGACCTGGGCACAGGGCTGGTTGTGTTACTCTCAGTGCGCATATGTGCAGGCAAGAGCAGAAACTGCACTGACTTTGTAGAAACTACCATCCAGACCCGATAGCCCCACTCATCTACATCTGCCGTCCCAGGGTCACTCTGGGCACCAGGTGACCGGCTCTGCCTGAACAATACACAGAGGACTCTCTGGTACAGCAGAGGACGGCCTGGAGATTACTTGGTGGGCTTAAGCCAAGACTGGCGCTGCGTTTTTTGTTTTGTTTTGTTTTTGTATCTTTGATATTTTTGCCTGTGTTGAGTGTGGGTTACTGGTTGTTTTCACACGTGAGTGTATTTGGTTTTGACTTTGTTGTTGCTGTTGTGCTTGGTGATTGGCTTTGTTCTGAAATTGCCCTACACCAGGGCCCAGCCCAAGAGTCACAAGATTCAACACCTCCTGACACCAACTCCAGACCCAACCAGAGTATTATTGGGTTTGACCTACAAGTGACACACCCAGAGGGAATTCTCTACAGGCACAAGAGCCCATAGAGGCCAAGTCTAATTGGAGTGGTCAACCCTCACGCAGCAGATCATCCACCGAGGGCAGAGCTAAGTCTCACAACTAGGCAGCCTAGGATCAACCCCACCTACTAACCAGCCAAAAGCAATGAAAGTTCAACTTTACACAGGACAATATACACAACACCAGGGTCACCTTTGGAGCACACGCACAGGAGAATAGGGAAGTGGTGCAAGTCAGATATAAAGGACACACACTACATAAGATAACCCAGCAAAGACCGAGAATCCTAGGGGATCTACCTAATACATCGAAGCAAACACGGAGAGTCAACCAGAATGGGGAAACAAAGAAACATGTCCCAAATAAAAGAACAGAAGAAACCTCCAGAATTGGAACCAAATGAAATAGAGGTAACCAATCTATCAGAGACAGAGTTCAGAACACTGACGATAAGAATGTTTAAAGAGCTTAGTGACGACATAAAGAAGGATAGAGAAATCATAATGAACAACCAGTTAGAACTAAAGAATACAACAAGTGAAATAAAGCACACGCTTGAAGGAATTACCAGTGGGTTAGAGGAGTCAGAGAATCGAATCAGCGACTCAGAAGACAAGTTAACAGTGAACACACAAGCGGACCAAAAATAAATCCACGCCTATATGGCCATTTAATCTACGACAATGGAAGCAAGAATTTACGGTGAGGTAAAGACAGTCTTTTCAATAAATGGTGCTGGGAAACCTGGACAGACACATGCAAAAAGATGAAGCTGGACCACCTCCTTACACCATATACAAGAATAAATTGAAAATGGGTCAAAAACTTAAATGTAACATCTGATACCATAAAACTCCTAGAAGACAATATAGGAAGCAACTTTACATATATTACCCGGAGTAAGATTTTTACTGATACATCCCCTTGGGCAAGGGAAGTAACAGAAAAAATAAACATATGGGATTACATCAAACTAAACATTTTTTTCACAGTAAAGGAAACCATCATTACAACAAAAAAGGGTCCTACTGAATGGGAGAAGATATCTGCCATTGATATATCCAAACTTTATTAAAAAACTCACTCAACTCAGCTCCGAAAAAACAATCAACCCAATTAAAAAATGGGCAGAGGACATGAAGAGACATTTATCTAAAGAGGACATACAGATGGCAAACAGACATATGAAGAAATGCTCAACCTCACTAACCATCAGAGAAATGCAAATAAAAACCACAATGAGATACCACCTCACCCCAGTCAAAATGGTTATCATCAATAGATCAACAAACAACAAGCGCTGGCGAGGATGTGGAGAAAAGGGAACCCTTGTGCACTGTTGGTGGGATTGCAGATTGGTGCAGCCACTATGGAAAACAGTATGGAGGTATCTCAAAAATCTGAGAATGGAACTACCTTATGACCCAGCAATTCCACTCCTAGGCATCGATCCGGAGAAATCCAAAACTCTAATTCAAAAAAATGTATGCACCCCTATGTTTATTGCAGCTCTATACACAATAGCCAAGACATGGAAACAATCAAAATGCCCATCGGTAGACGACTGGATTAAGAAACTGTGGTACATTTATACAATGGAGTATTACGCAGCCATAAAGAAGAAGGAAATCTTACCATTTGCAACAATATGTATGGACCTAGAGAACATTACGTTAAGTGAAATAAGTCAGACAGAGAAAGACAAATACCTTATGATCTCACTTATATGTGGAATCTAAAGAAAACAATAAATGAGTGAACTAATCAGAAACAGTCTCAGAGACACAGAGGAAAAACTGAAGGTTGCTAGATGGGAGGGGGGTGGGAATAAGGGGGAAGGTGAGGGGATTACAAAGCACAATCGATAACCCCAAGATTGCCATGGGGATACGAAAGTCAATTTGGTGAATGTAATCAATAATGTAAAGATTTTGTAGGGTATCTGATTACACTTGTCTCATTAGGGAGAGCACCTCAGAGATGATGTAGATGCCTGACAACTGCACTGTACACCTGAAGCTGAAGCTGAACAATAATGAATGTTAATGTTAACTACAATTGTTATACACACACACACATATACATGTATGTATATATATGTTTACAAGAAGTAGAGTACAGCCTGAGGGATAGAGGCAGTGGAAATGTAATGGCTGTATGTGATGTCAAAGGGGTCGTTGATGAGGGGAGAGGGGTCATCATTATGTGAGGCATACAAATTATAAATGTGTAACTATTACATTGTTTTGTACACCTGAAACTAATAATAAAAAAGAGTTAAAAATAATAATACTCATTCACTGAAAAAAAAGAAGACACCCAGAACTAGTTTCTGCACAGTGAAACAAACAAACCAAAAAAAATAGCACTTCTTGATGACTTTCAGGCACATATATAACACCTGTCAATCAGCAATCTGGCCCTCAGCTTAAAATAACCCAGTTCAACACAGTCGAGTCATGGCCAAAGAGAAACAGGGCTGAACTATTTTCAGCTGTAGCCCCAGCAAGAAGCTGAGTATATTATATACTATATTATATAAAATACTATATGTCAATAGTCAAAAGACATACAGTATTTACTTCTAGGGCCAAAGAGTAGCACGAACCAGGAAAAGCTTGTTCACCTGAAACTAACGACATACATTATACTTCACTTAATTTTTCAAATACAAAGGAGATAACAGACTCTCTGCCACATATTATATACTCCCCCATGAAAGAATTATTATTTCATTATCCTTTTTATGCCTACTGCTGCCTAGAGAAAAAAAAATCAAACTCACTTAAAGCCCTCCTCAATTTGACCTCTACTAACCGGTTTAAACTAATTTTCTATATTGTATGCTGCATATAAATTAGACCAATTGTTCCGAGCAGATGATTTGTGCTTTCCTTCCTGTATTCTCCATGTTGCTTAAATGTAACAAACATTTTGGAGGGTAAAACAAAACAAAGTCACAGCATGAAGAATGTCACTGAGATATAACAACACTCACAGGCAGTTCAATGAGTTCAGGAGTAAAATTAATGACCCGGAGGAGAACTTTATCAAAGAGATGGAAACTATGAAACAGAACCGAACAGAACTCCTGCTGGTCAAGAACTCAAGAATGAGTATTTTTAACAACCACGTCACACGAAGAAAACGAGTTGTGATTTAAAGACTCCCTAGCACTGCCACCTTACTCATCAATTACCCAAATGCTGTCAAGACATATAGACATAAGTGAACTTCATTTTAAAAATTCAATTATTTGCTTAATGTCCCTATTTAGAATATGTACAACTGTGAAGCAACTCATTTTAAAACACTGAAATAGATAGTGCTACGAATAAAATAAAAATTAAGGATATACTCTCTTGTTAGAAGATAACATTAACCATAAAAACAGAGACTAATCTTTCTGCAGTATTATAAGTTTGCCGAATTAATAAAAAGGATTATATCTGTTTCATTTAATAATAAACATCCATTTGTGGTTAGGTGTTTGGCCGGCCATCATTCACTTACACTTAGGGGAAGAAAAACTGGGATGCACAAAACTTTAAAATTTTTATGAATCATCTCCAACTAAAACCAATTAAGAAGCCAAAGCATCTCAAAGCATACCATTGGTTATTAGGCAATGATATTTAACATCTGTAATAAAATTTAAAGGCAAATTTTCAAGCATTTTAAATGTATCACTTTAGTTACATTTATTAAATAATAATAAATAACTCTTAACACATGAGAGCTCTAGGGACTTAAAAAAAGATTGTAAAATTTCTGTCTCCTTTCTATGCATATTAGCACACATAATTATGCCTTTTACCTCGTGTGCATTAGTCAATGAAACAACTCAAAATTTCATCAACGACAAACAAAGAAACAAAAACTCTAGACACAGACAACACTTAATGGGTGAGGGGGGAGAGAGAGAGGTAGAAGAGGGAAAAGGGGGTCAAATACATGGCGATGGAAGGAGAACTGACTCGGGATGGTGAACACACAGTGAAATATATACATGATGTATTATGGAAATGTACACTTGAAACCCATATGATTTCACTAACCAATATCACCCTAATGAATATATAAGACAAAACAAAACAATATTATATCAAAGAAATAAAAAAGAAAGAAATCTGAAACGCAAGGGAAAGAAGCTAATATAACTAACCTTGGGACAGTAATACCCCATGATGTCATTTGAAGCCCGTGCGGTTGACTTAGGAATCACCAAATTTTCTCTTGGAGCAGGATTTCCACTGAGGAGTAACTCAGTATTCAAACTTCCAACACATGGTGGCTCAAGGACTCCCCTCCTAAGAGCAGTGCTGAGAAACTCCTTGGGCTGTTCCTTTGCCTGAAGATCGGTTCTAGCCTCTGCCAGTCTTTCATTAGCACTGTGAAGATTGTAAAACACAAAGCTTTGAATTTTATTTTTCCTGAATGACTTGCATTTTTTTCAAGCTGCCATAATAAATAGTAAAAGAAATTTCCCATTAAACAGCATTTTAACATTGAAAATGCGTCAGGGCAGACCTAGCATGCACAAGGATAGGTTTCAAATTATCCTAAACAAGCACATATGTTTCTATGGGGACGCCAGACTAAGAAGAAATTCAAAGTAGGGAGGGGAGGAAACGGGCTATCAGTGACATCCACGGCTTCACAGATAATACTTGCTGCCTTCTGCAATGGCTGAACCAATAAGATTCTTGAGGATTGCCATGAGACGTACATAGCAAACGAGTTTAGAATTTTTTAAAAATCCCACCAAGATATTTTCAAGCCTTTGCAGTCACCGCCCTTGGGTAGCGCCCTCATTACCCTGAGGACTGAAGTGTCATGTAGAACAACAGCCTCTGGGGGAGAAGGAGGGAGCCTGGTGGGTGACCCTACTGAACTGAAACCGCTCCGCAGGCGTGTAGCTTATAATATAACACTGTGACCAAGGCGCTGGGCGTGGGCTCTGCGCTTTCTGTCTTCCACACACCCCCTCAGGCTCACCACCTTATCTTTTTAGCCACTTCTTGGGTTATACTACCCTCACCCCTACGTTGTTAACCCTCTGCTATATTTCACATGTATGCCTTTGTGGACATCAGAAAGACTAGAAAGAAGAGCTTGTCTGAAAGCGACCTCCAGAGATAATAACACAGAGCACAATGGAGACAGTACATGTACCAAGTGCCAGAACATGCAGAGTACTTAACCCTTTGGGTTTAAGTTGTTATCTTATAATAAATAGTTACCTCATTAAAAACTATTTAGGGGAATTCTGACAAGAAATTTTATAATAAATAGCGTTGTCTAAATCATAAAGCTTCAAAAACACTTTGCTTAAAGACTGGTAGATCAGATTAACTCTTTGAAAACCGCGGGAGGAAAAATACAATCATGTAAAACCAAAAATGGGGAGACATGCAAATGTCCTGAACTAACTAACATTTTAAAAGTAATTTATTCACTAACATCATTTTCCAAAATTATACTATTTAGTAAGCTTTCATTTCCTATCAATCTCGGGAATCTGCCTTGATAAAAATTATACTTTAGAGGCAAATTAATGAGCTCGATTGATTTTCTCTGACTTTGTTTGGACTTACTTGTTTAGTTTGTTTTGCAATGATGTGATAAGTTTTAATTCCTCTAGGTAGAGGTGTTCATATTCTTCCAATTCTATTTCATGAGAAGTTTTCATTTTGGAGAGTTCAGATTCCAGATATTTAATTCTGAGTATGTCCATGTCACTTACGGAAGCGCCATCATGGTCATTTAACGGGTGTACGTTTTTTTGAGATGCTGTTTGTTCCTAAAGCCAACAGAAAGGATACATTTTAAAAATAAATATAAACTGAATAATTACAGTCTATTTGTATTCTTTAGTTTTAAGTCAATGATTTGGAGGGCAATTTAAATGAAAAAAAAAAGCTGAAGTTTAAAATATTTACCATCAATACGGAATGAAATAGATCTGAATCATGAAAATATTTTGAATCATCTCATCTAACTATTCCAATAAGAGAATCAATTTTAAATTTTAAAAATTGAACAATATGACTTAATAATCTAAGAATATGGTGCATTTTATTTTCTTTATTTCCTAATAGTCTCGTTTTATATCAATTGGTCTTAAAAATCAAATGATTTTTCAGAAAGAACAAATCTCAAAGATCAACTGAGTGACAATAATGATGGGAACTGAAATATTAAAAAGGAGAAGCAGATACCACCTTAGTTCCAGAAATCTAAAAAAAATAAAATAAAAACAACTGCCGTTAAGGGGAGTAGAAGAATCACATACACTATGCATATCGAAAACGTAATTTGCAGCAAAATGAATTAAGGCGTGTTAAAAATCAATGAATTAACCTGTAAAAATAGATTTAAAAAGCTTTTTCTACTACATCCTGTCTTGCTCAGTCTTCAATATCCCAGAATTTACTGTGTTCTGCTTCACTCTTTTTTACCACATTCGTGACTATATGAATTTTGAGGTTTAATAATTTTTATCTCCACTCTTTTTATTCTCTACTTTTTCACATGATATTTGTA